>NC_068388.1:27243844-27368844 GCF_023724105.1 Carassius gibelio | reverse complement strand
AGTAAGCTAACTGCAGATGTGATTTACATCATGTATGTCATGAGCAGATGTACACTTTGATCTTAGCGGCAATAATGCGATTGGGTGCATGTAAATGCACTGATTTGTGATAATCAGCAATGTTTCCCGATCAGCAAATCAGTATATGAAAAAGATCATGTGACACTGCAGACTGGAGTAAAGTTACTGAAAAATTCAGCTTTGCCTCATAATTAATTCAATAAATATGTTTAAGTATATTCAAAAAAGAGTATGAAAACTGTTATTTCTTTCTTTCTGTTTTCTTTTTTTTTTTTTTTTTTTTTTACAATTACTTTAAAAAATTTTTTTTATCAAATTAATCTAGCCTTGGTGAGTAGAAGAGACTTCTCTTGAAAACCATAAAGAAAAGATTCCAGATTTTTGACTGGTTGTGAACATACATGAGCAACATTAACAAGATGATCCTCCCTTTCAGCTCAGAGAAGGATGTTGACAGTGCAGGTCCAGGATGAAGAAGAGGAGGAAGAACACGTTTAACAATTTTCTCATAAGCTTGCCATGTGTTACAATAAAAACAATGAACATGGCTACAATAATATGCTAAATGTTATTAAAAGATTCCAGTTTGCAAGAAGTCTGAGTGTCTGACTCTACACTAGAGGAACTCTTTTCTGAAGAAGATCAGGTGCTGGGAAGAAGCCTTGTTCTACAGCAAAACACTGCAAGCCTCCTGTCCTTCCCTCAGAAGAGCCTGTCTTCTGCTGCTGGGGTAAGAAACACCCTCTTCCTCTTCTCTATCAGCTGTCCAGCACCTAACTCTGCCTCCTCAGCACTGTCTGAAAGAGTCTTCTCCACAGTCAGTAATCACAGATCACAGATTCTTCTGAGAAAGTCAATATGCTCATTTTCTTAAAAAACTTTGTTTTTTCGGGTGGGACAAATAATACAGGAGAGATGCTAGAAATCTCTATATTGTTCATTTTTCATATCTTTACGCTTTATGAATGTTTTTCTTCTGGGAAGCTCAAAAATGATGGTTCTTTGGTAATTGTTATATTGTTTAGTTTTATCCTCTGATAGTGAGCACAGAGCCCTGATCATGACATGCAAGAAAAAGAAAGAAATCATGTCCATGATTTACTAATTCGTTCCCTCTATGTACTAAACGTGCACAATTACTTTTACATTTCATTGATTTGCTAAATCGTATGCACAATTTACTAATTCGTTCTCTTGATGTATAAATAGTGTACACGTTTTAGCAAATCGAGGGAATGAAATAGAAAATCGTGCGCATGAATTAGCCTAAATTTTTTCCTGCATGTCGTGTAATTAAAGCACATCACCATCAGACATTTATACCAGGAGCCTCATATATGACGCTCCCAGTTTTACTTTGTGCAGTATCTCGGTGCAGTATCTGCTGAATTGTTTCATATCCATTTATCATGTATTTTTTGTTGCACTAAATTATGTTGTATCAATAGGTTTACTGATAATTATTTTTAATTTTCACTAATAACGTCATTAACCATCTCCCCATCTTTAAGACAAATATTTTCTATTGTTTATATTGTGTAATCTATGAATTGATGTGTTTAGTTTTCTGTGCTCATAACTTAGTAACATTTTGCATGTTTAAAGAACAGGTGCGATGTTCAAAATGTTTTGGCTTCGTATTTGTACAAAGTAGTGCTGAATAAATATTGATTTGTGAATGAATGCAGTGTGTTTTTGTCTATTTTATATTAGAATGTAATGTTTTTGTATTTGTTTACATTGCATGTATGTAATTAATGTATTAACTATGAATCCCCTATAATTAGATTACAATTAGATTTCATAAGGTTTATTTTTTGCACCAGAGATGGATTGAGTTTATTAGTTCTTTATGTATTTCAAGGTAATGGTGAGGTGAAAATATGAATTACCAATATGATCCTGTAATGTCACGTCCTCATAACGTGCCAGTTTGGTCGTCAGGACATACTCATCACGTTCCAGCGACGTTCCACTATAACGTCGCCATGACGGATATGGGAATCACAAAGTTACGTCACTGGAACGTTATGTGGTACGTCGCTGAGACCAATATGGTATTTTATAGGAACGTCCTCATAACGTGACAGTTTGGTCGTTGGGACGTACTCATCACGTTCCAGCGACGTTCCACTATAACGTCGCCACGACGGATATGGGAATCACAAAGTTACGTCACTGGAACGTTATATGGTACGTCGCTGCGACCAATATGGTACTTTATAGTAACGTTCTCATAACGTGCCAGTTTGGTCGCTGGGACGTACTCCTCACGTTCCAGCGACGTTCCACTATAACGTCGCCACGACGGATATGGGAATCACAAAGTTACGTCGCTGGAACGTTATTTGGGATGTCGCTGCAACGAATATGGTCTGGTCCAGTTACGTCGTCACAACGTAACTGTGTTAGCTGGGAAGCTGCTCCTTTCATTAACAGAGACACGCAGAACATGCAGGATTCAGATTTAAACAGACTGTTCCTGCTTAATATTTACAGATATTAGTCCGTATCGTGGTTTGATGTAAGCGCAATGACCTATTTTTAATTCATTCATTCAAAATTTGGCAAATTACGTGTCATTCTGCGTTAAACTGTAAATTCAGTTTTTATGACTGGATTCCGCGATTCTTGCAATCGAAACACGCCACGACGTTAGCTTTATGTTTGCCTGAGCCCTCAAATCAAAACACTGCTGACTCCTTGCAGTCTGCGATTTCTGATCTGCGTTTTCCTTATCCCCTAAAAAAAAAAAAAAAAAAAAAACATATTACAGTAACCATATTCCTTCCGTTCAAAAAAAAAAAAAAAGCAGAGATCACTTGACTTGGTTGGCCTGCTGCTGTCAGCGCCAACTGAGAGGGGCCCCCTTGAGGGGGATCCCGATAACAGTGTCATTACATGTTACTTCATTGACGATCAAAGGGGCGCTCACACAGTGTCGTTGCATTTTATTCTTAACCAGTCGTTGTCTTGGGGCCCCAGGTCAGCTCGGGGCCCCAAGCAATTGCTTGGTTTGCCTGCCTTGTTGTGACGGGCCTGCTCATCTGGGCCAACTATGGCACATCTGGCTCAGTTCTGGCAGAGGTTATATGGGCCATCTCTGGCCCACACACATCAAGCCGGTTTTAGTTTGAGTTGTGGCATGCTGTTTATGGGCCAGATCTGGCCCATGTGCAACAAACCGGCTTTAGTTTGAGTCGTGGCTTGCTGTGTGTGGGCCAGATCTGGCCCGTGTGCGACAAACCGGCTTTAGTTTGAGTCGTGGCTTGCTGTGTGTGGGCCAGATCTGGCCCATGTGCGACAAACCGGCTTTAGTTTGAGTCGTGGCTTGCTGTGTGTGGGCCAGATCTGGCCTGTGTGCGACAAACCGGCTTTAGTTTGAGTCGTGGCTTGCTGTGTGTGGGCCAGATCTGGCCCGTGGGCGACAAACCGGCTTTAATTTGAGTCGTGGCTTGCTGTGTGTGGGCCAGATCTGGCCCGTGTTTGACAAACCGGTTTTAGGTTGAGTTCTGGCTTGTTGTATGTGGGCCAGATATGGCCTATACCAGGTGACCAGATGTGCCATTTTCTGAAGACACATCCTGGCAGATCACCTTACTTTACCAGTCAGTGGTTCTAAAACTATTTTGAGTACTGGACGCCCATAATATTTCAGGACACGTAATATAAATACATACACACATTTATTTGACCTACACGGACCTGTTATGAAGCTGCAATGTTATTCGATTTTTTTACATTTTTGTACTATGTATTCCGGTGTGACACCATGTCCTTTGAACTTTTTCGGAACCACTAAAAAATGTTTATGCTTTGTTGTGCATTAATATGACACCCCTAAATTATATATATGTTTTTATTAAAAAGTGCATGTTAAGCTACATAATCCTAGAAAATTTAGCAAATGTGTCTTGCTTGCCACTAATGACAGGTTAGCTTGGAATAGCAAGGTCATTAATTGACAGAAAAGGCTGAAACGTCCTTTGGTGTGATAAAAAAAAAAAAAAAGTCCTCCATTGTGACACCTGTACTGTCACACCACAGGACAAAGTTTCTTTAAAAATCATTTTAAATAATAAATAATATTTTTATCTCCTTTTTTATACTTTTAAATGCAATAATTACATTCATTAAATTAATCTAATCATCAAAAAAATGAATCTTTAGAATATATGAGAATTTCACTTTTTAATAAAATATTTTTTTTTTTTTGTAATAAAATTACAAAAAATGAACTTTTTTCATGATATTCACATTTCTTCAAGATGCACCTTATACACACACACATACACACACACACACATATAAATATATATACACACATATATGAGTGTTCGTAAAAGCAACAATACAAAATCTTAAACTATAAAAGCGCCACTTTGTCCCACTATTATGTGCAGGCCTGGCATTTTGCACTGGATTATAGAACTACAAAATGAATTTTAAATTAGCAATATCATAACTGAATGACATTTTGAATTATGCAGTGATCTAATTCTATCCACCAAGCAATTGTATGTGAATGTGTGAGATTTATGGTCATGGTTATAGGGAAATAACAAGAAGAACAAAGTGCAGTAAACGGTAAAACTGTTTGCACTACAAACCAGTACGTTCATAATTAAGACAATAAAAATAACATGGTAAGATACAGCAGTTTGCAACAGTAAAGAGCAAAACAAGCTGTTTGTACAGCTAATATAGCTGGAATGACACCGAAAGCCAGACACATTAAATTTACAAATGGCCGCGCCCCCTCTTATAGAAAAAAAAATAACGGGCATATGTTTATTCATATGTTTATTTATGTAACCTAAGCGTGTGACTTTTAATTCGTGACGTGCTTTCATGGGCGTGCGCGCGGACCGGATAGAGTTGCCATGGAAACGGTTATATTACTTATAACTGTTGTTGACACTTCTCTTACTTGTATTTGACTCGCTTCTGTTGTTTATTTACTTTATAGGAATGGTTTAATGTCTTCGAAAAAGTCCGTTAGCATTTCTACCGTTTTCAGACGACGTATGGTCAGGTATGATAACTCTATTGTTCTCTTTTTTATGAAAATTTGGGCTTTTAATCAAATCTTCATCTGTAGATGATGGCTTTTGACTGTTTTGTTGGTAATCTTTCAATGGATGATTGGAAATTGCTTAATTTATTTAACCTTAACATTTAAGTTACACTTTACTGTTTATCTATGATGTCACGTTATCAAGGAGCACGAAAATTGGCAGAAAACTAAAGTTGTTTTGATCTTTTATGGTAAACATAAAACTTTTCTGCGATTTCAAGAGTGACAAAATAATCCTTCTACAACACAAGGGAGTGTCCAAGATTTCAATATTTCTGAAGGGAGCGCTGAAAAGGTTAAGTAACCTAATATGCATTTTTTTTCACAACATTTATCGCAATGAATCTGTTATTTTATTTATTCATTTTTTGCATTTCACCTGCTCTAGCTTGTTTCCATCTAATAAACCTGGAACTGCAGACTAAATATTGTTGGCTCTGTGTCAAATTGCTTGTTTTGTTCCTAGATTCTTCAGTGCTGATGGCCTGCTGCATCCAGCAGAGTCGGAGTGAACCTACTGTAAGACAACATCTCCAAGATGCTATTGACCACAAGACTAGTACAGTAAGTCAAACCTCAAATATACAGTACACTAGTGTTCAAAAGCTTGAAGTGAATACAATTTGTAATAATTATCTTCTGCTCACCTCTGTATTCATTATTTGATTAAAATATGTAAAAAGAGTAATATTGTGAAATATTATTACAACTTAAAATAGCTGTTTTCTATGTGAATACATTATAAACTAATTTACTCCTGTGATGTGCAGAGTATTTTCAGCATCATTCCTCCAGTCTTCAGTGTCACATGGATCCCTCAGAAATGCTGATTTGCTGCTCAAGAAACTTATTATCAGCGTTGAAACAGTTGTGCTGCTTCATTTTTTTTTTGTGGAAACCGTGATGCATTTTATTTTTCAGGATTCACAGATGAATACAAAGTTCAAAAGACCTGCATTTATTTATGCATTTAGCAGACGCTTTTATCCAAAGCGACTTACAGTGCATTCAGGCTATCAATTTTTACATATCATGTGTTCCCGGGGAATCGAACCCCCAACCTTGCACTTGCTTGCTTGCTAGAGCAGTGCTCTACCAGTTGAGCTACAGGAACACTATTTGAAACAGATGATTTTGAACAATTTGATGCATGTAACACTAACATTCAAATGTTTGGATTCTATGTAACAATGAGTCCAACAAAAAAAAAATTCAGCACGTCTGTATATTAACATTGATCATAATCAGAAATGTGCAGTAAATCATCATATTAGAATGATTTCTGAAGATGTGTCACTGAAGACTGGAGTAATGATGCTGAAAATTCAGCTTTGATCAAAGGAATAAATGACATTTTAACATAATATTCACATAGAAAAGAGTTGTTTTGAATTGTAATAGTCACAGTGTTTCTATTTTACTGTAATTTGATTCAATAAATGGAGCCGTGGTGAGCATAAGAGATTTTTTGAAATATCTTACAGACCCCAAACTCTTGAATGGTTGTGTAAATTACAGTTATGATGTTCCTCCCAGTTAAATTTTATTAAAATGTATTAAATGTTACTCTGGCATATGCAGTCCATTCTATAGAGACTGTGTCTGTTCCCCAAAAACAGACAACAAATAATGTGTATATTAAGGGATCTAGAAAAATTATTTCAGTTTAAAACTACTAGATTAAAAATAGTACTCAATGTACTCCATTGATGAAATAGTAAAAAGTGCACATTGTCTGAAATGATATGAACAGCAGCTATGCTAATCTTTCTCCCTTTGCCATCCTGTTTCTGCAAATGTCCATCCCAGGGTTATTAGAAACTGCACAGCACAGGACTTGCAGGACTTGTGAGGGCTTCAGATGATACCAGTACTCAAAAGACCTTAGATGATTGCAACTATAGATGGACATACAAACTACCACCACTGCAAAAAAAGGTAATGTTAATTTGAAAATGCTGTGTCACAGTATCAAGGGCTCCCTTATCAGTTCTGCTTTCAGTACTGGAGAGTAAAAGATAAATTTTTTTTGTTTGACGTTTTTTGTTTGATGTTTTTATTAGTACATATACATTATCTTGCACATTTTATCTCCCCAACAGATTCTTATTTGAAAGAAGTTTATAATGCATGTTCACTACTCCCAATTGAGAAGACTGAATCATCCTGTGTATCTGAATGTTTCTCATACTCACTCCTCTCTGCCGCGTCCGAATTTGGGAGTTTCCTTAGCTGTCAGTTATAAACGTCAAAATAAAATAAAAAAATAAACATTTGAAATATATCAGTCTGTGTGTAATGAATAAATATAATATACAAGTTTTTTTATAATATACAAACTTTTTGATGATATTCTAATTATATGACCAGCACCTGTATATCATTGCTCTTTTATTGATTTTGATTGCTTCCATTGTCCTCATTTGTAAGTTGCTTTGGATAAAAGTGTCTGCTAAATGTAAATGTAATGTTCATGTGTATTTAACTATATAAATATTTATCTGTATTTTTTATTTTGTAATAATGTAAATGTATTTGTTTTATATCTATACATACAGTTGTATTCATGTATGTATATTTATTTGTCACATTTTTATATTTTAATAAAGCAGTTTAGACTACATGAGTGTTTTCTTTATTCTGGATTAATTACGTATTCTTTTGTGTCTAGAAAGGGTAAATATGGGCCATATCTAACCCAGAAGTCAGCCACAACTGGGACGGATCTGGGCCACATCTCAGAAATGGCGTGGTTGACATCTGGGCCAGGTGTCGCCCATTCCATTTGTGAGATGCGGCATGGATCTGGTAAAGTTGTGGCTGACTTCTGTCAGACAAAACCTGGCCAGATCTGGCCCAGATGTCACCCACACCATTTCTGAGATGTGGCCCAGATCTGGTTCAGTTGTGGCTGACATATGTCAGCCAGACTCAGGTTGAGTCATCGCCGTCATTCAGCGCGGTATGTGGGCCAGAAGAATATGGGAGATGTGGGCCAGAACTGGGCCACATGTCATTTGCTATCTGGGGACAACTCTGGCGTCCTGTGTAGACACAGACAGTGACTGCTCTATTTACAAATAAGTTCTATAAGAAAAAAAAAATCTAAACCAGCGGCATAACGAGATGGAAATATAAACTAGAAAAAATATTAACAGGTCCTCCATCCATGACACTGACTCACTGCTGAGCTGCCAGTTTTAATCTGAACAGCTAATGCATGATGGGCTAGTATTAAATTAATCATCTTGTTGCAGTTATAAATTTGACTGCTAAATGAATGATAAAGAACTATATTAAAACTTGTTTTGTAAAATTTCTTTGTCATTTGAATATTGATTTAAAAATCGGTTTAAGTCATAAATCAGATTTTTTTTTTTCTAAAAAAAAAAAAAAACTGGGTTTTTTTTTAGGCCATTTGATATTACCCTAATTTAAAAGCAAGTAAAGAAGGTTCCCTTTAAAATTACTTTAGTTGTCAATTACTAAAGCTTTTTTTTTTTTTTTTTTACATCGTGTGAATGGTGTTGATTATAATGAGAGAACTTGCGTTTAATCGTGAGGACGTTTTATTAATTCTTTAGAGTTTCAAAGATTTAATCGTGCTGGTTTAATTTTATTCGTTTCTTGTTTTAGGCAAATTAGGCCTAAATAATGGGAACGAAATTATACACTGCTTCACATTTAAACATGCAACAATTTCTTAATCAGTTTACAGACAAATGTCTTTTTCCCAATAGATTATGTCAAAATAAAGGGCAGGTAACGAATAACAAAAATGCATGTTGTTTTATTAAAGGAAAAAAAATATTTATATTTAAAATATAAATTAAAATATAGGCATAATATATTATATATATTATAATATAACGCATAATTAATATAATATAAATAATACTGCACACCTTTTAAATGTGTCCAATCTAAAATATGGTTTAATACCATAGCTTATAAAATATAAGCACAGACTCTTTCTCTTTCTCGTTCTAAGAAATGCACATAACTTCATAAATACCAAACTTTCTTCTGTGAGTATTAAATATTAAATATTATAAAATATTTAAACTATAGTGTTTTTCTTTAATTTTCCGTGACTGAAGCAGTCAAATGTAACACATTAGTGAGGCAAAACTGATGTCTATTTGTGAAAATGTGCTTTGATGCGCTTGTTTGATAACTTGTGGTTAAAGCGCCACTCAGCGGTCAAAGGCTGCAAATGCACTTTACACCGCCGCTGCCGCGGTAGGTGTGGCGTTAAAAGCGGTGTTTTGGATGTCTACTTAGTGTATAAGCACTACTTCAAATTCACTGTGGTCAAAAGCAAGAACGTGCATGTAATGTGTACATGTAATGTGTGACACGCATCTACAAAGCTAGTGGCCAAAAACAATTTTCTTACAAAGATAATACTTGAAGTGCAGAAAAAAAAAAAAAATATATATATATATATATATATATATATATATATATATATATATATATACAAATTCTCTGACATATAGCAACTTTTTTTTTTTTAAGTAACGTTCCCAACAGTGTTCAGTTGTCATGTGACTTAAAAACAGCACATCATTGGCTACCGATAGGCCTACTCATTTAATTCCCTTAATGTGATATATTGTAGTTTTTTCAGAGTAACAAGGAAATGAGTATAAATTAATTGTTGCCATATGGCAACTCCATACCATAGAGGGTTAAACTGAAATGAGATGATGACATCACTGAAATTCAATTATGAACTGCCTTTAACTGTAATTTTGCATTATTGATAAACTGTTTTCCTAAGTAATGTTGTTCAGTTGCTTTGACACAATCTATTTGTTTACAGAGCTATATAAATAAAGGTGACATGACTTGACTTCAGGACAAAGGACTCTTGGAACACTATCCCCAAAAAAACGTTAAACACTATTTATTTTTATTTAATCATCTATAATTCTGACTAGCAGATTAAATGTAATTAAATTATATTTAATTTCAGTGAAATATAAATACCTGTATCATACTCTGCTATGTTCTTTTAATTTATCATGTGGAAACTGTCACCAGTGACTCAAAGGGTTCATATTTTCACAGTCCTTCAGATAAATGGTTGAGTTTGGGAACAGGGGATCCTGTAAAACTTTTATAAAATACACTTTTCTATAAATACATTGTACAGTTTCATTGTTTAAACAAATTAGTATGAAACATAACATGATAATACAAATATAATTAAAACAGACGGTTATTTTGTTATCTGAACTATGCAGCCATTCACAAGGTCACAAGTGTGTATATATAATAGACAGAATAAGCATAGTTGGCCTGCTGTCGTCTGGGAATTCCTCTGATTCTAACTGGTTGGATTATCTGAAGATGCTTCTCCTAAACTTAGTGAAAAAGAAACTTAATTCATAATTGGAAAAAACGCTAAACAAACTAGTCAAAGTGATTTAGTTACTGACTAAAAGATAACTTTAATTAAATGGTATTTAAAAACTGTGTTCAAGTTATCTAATTGATGACTGCTCTTTAACCCTCTGAGGTCTAATGGTATTTTAGGGGCCTGGAGAAATTTTGTCATGCCCTGATATTTGTGCTTTTTTCAGTTGCTTATAAACATCTAAATGGACAAAAGTCTAATCTCACTGTAATCAGCACAAACTGGGCTATAATGATAGGTGAGCAGCATGTAAGTACATGATTGCGTTTTTGAGAAAACAATGTTTATGTGTGGTTAGTTAAAAAAACTAAACATTTTAAGTCACATGAATAAAGTCATAAAACACATACAGAACATTGGTTCCCGGAACTTTTGAGAACTGGAGCTTGTAGCCTAGGATTTTTTCTTTTCTAAGTGATGTGAAAATTATCTTGTTTACTCACTCACAGAAAAAATTATATTGATTTAAAATTTGGAAGACACTTTTTGTTTGTAAAAGTCATATGCAGGAGGCGTCAACTATAAAGAATATCATTGTCATTTACACCTGAGAAGTCAAAGGGCCACATAATGAGATGCTGTAACGGCGAAAGAAAGTGAGGAAGCAAGTGCAAGTAAATCAGATATTTAATAAGAAAGTCAGACACACAAGTAACATAAAACAGGATAACAGGTGCACTGTAAAAAAAAAAAAAAAAAAAAAAGTTTTTTCACAGAAATATACTGTATTATTTTACAGATATTTTCTGCTTTTTTAACATTACATGTAAATGTAATTAAAATACAGAAAAAAAACTTTTATTAAAAACATTAACCATAAAATAAAAGTAATAATCTTTAAATTCATATAATGAGAAATTATAGTTCATTTTACAGGATTATTCTTTTGTTTAATTGGCTTGAATGTGAAATTACATGAAATTCTATGTAAAAAGACAAAAAAAAATCACATATTTAAAATTAAGACAACTATGTGTTTTTTTTTACTGTGAAACCTTAAATTTAAGGTAAATGCATGTAAAAAAAACTGTCGTAAAACAAATGGTAAAAAGTCTGGCAGCAAAGTTGCCAAACACTTACCGTCAAATTACAGTAAAAAAACTAACGTTATTCTACGGAATAATTCTGTTTTTTTAAATACAGATATTTACTGTAAACATTTTATATATTTTTACAGTTCCACTGCTGAAGAATGAAAAGAAAATCTCATTAAAAAATGTCTGTAGAATGTTAAAAAAATGAATAAATCTGCATAGAAACTGGAAATTATTGCAGAAATACCTTAAAATTATACAATTAATTAAAGTCTTCTGTTTTAACACAGTATTCTTTGGTAAATTCATAACATAATCAATTACATCCACAAGAATTATCCGTCAAAGTACAGATTTTTAGATGTAAAACACACAAAAAATTACATAACATTCCTTAAAATACCGTATTTTAAA
This sequence comes from Carassius gibelio, assembly GCF_023724105.1. Classification (NCBI taxonomy): domain Eukaryota; kingdom Metazoa; phylum Chordata; class Actinopteri; order Cypriniformes; family Cyprinidae; genus Carassius; species Carassius gibelio. Next base: position 27,356,873 of record NC_068388.1, on the reverse strand, counting down.
AGCTTTAGGTTTTTATTTTATGGGATTATCAAATCTATTAATATTAAATTCCTGTTAAATTTAGTTTTTGAACTGTAGAAAAAATAAGATCACATTATAATAGCTTGCAAAGCCATATTTTTTTTATAGTCATTACTTTATATAAACAATATTTGACAGTAATTACAAGCATTTATCCAATATTATCTACATAACTTTTCCCATTAATGTATGGGGTTTACTTTGAATAAACATACTTTTATTGTAATTAAAAGCTACTATCCAATATATCTACAGACTGTTCTCATTAATGAATGAGGTTCACTTTGTATAAACATTGTTTTATAGTAATTAAAAGCAACTATCCAATACATTTACAGACTTTCCCTATTAATGTATGGGGTTTACTTTGAATGCACATACTTTTATAGTAAATATAAGCGTTTATTTACGTACTTTTCCCATTAATGTATAGCTTTACTTTGAATAAACTTACTTTTATAGTAATTAAACGCAACTATCCAATATATCTACATACTTTTCCTATTAATTCAAGTAGTTCATTTTATATAAACATTGTTTTATAGTAAATAAAAGCAACTATGCAATATATCTACATTACTTTTCCTATTAATGTATAGGTTTACTTTAAATAAACCTGACTTTTATAGTAATTAAACGCAACTATCCAATTTATATACATTCTTCTCCCATTAATGTATAGGGTTACTTTATATAAACATTGTTTTACAATACTTAAAAAAAACTATCCAATATATCTAAATACTGTTTCCATTAATTCAGGGAGTGAGATGACATGTAGAATCAAAATAAGATTAGGCCTATTTTTATTTTATTTTTTCCTGGCTGTTTTCTCTCCATCATCGGATGATGCTTGCTTTTCTATTTAACCGTTTAACTGAGGCGTAAAGTTGAATTGTAGCCTTGCCAGTCAAGACTAACAGATTCATGATTTTAGTTTATAATCGTTTTTTTATGATCGAAAATGATCACTGGTAAAGGTAGTAGTATATAAAAAAAAAAAAAAAAAAATGTTGGCTGGCAGCAGGCCAAATTAACGAATTCTCCCGGTGCTCCCGATGGCCAGTCCGGGCCTGCTGTAACGTTATGAATAAGCACAATGTACAGTACAGAGTCAAATTCCTCCTATGTTTAACGTTACACATACCTGGCAAATAAAGCTGATTCTGACCTACGTTGGCTGTTAACTAAAACGTTACCTCAATTAACTAGCAAAAGTTAGCTTGAGGAGCAAACGATGTAGCTAGCTAATTTTAGACACGGTGTTTCATTACTGACATTTTAAATGGTAAGCTGCACACAATTTGTCATACGCTAATATTTGTTAATATCATATTCTCACCACTTTTAACGGTACACAGGAAACGATGTGACGCTTTGCTCCATGCTGCTGAAATGTTGCACGGTGGCTGGCTTCGGACACTTCCGTTATCGACCGCTGCAAAAAAAAAAAAAAAAAAAAAAGAAGCACGCAGATCACTACTGATAAAAATGGAAAAAAACAACAACACATCAACAATTGAACTGGACAAAATGAGCACATGTATTGGTTGAACTGGGTGTTTTTAATTGCAATCACTGAGTTATTTTCAAAATAAGAAACTCCCTTTAGCACAGTTTCCTAAGTGTTAAAGATATATTTGGATCTATTATGAACTCTAGCTGATCATTACAGCAATAATCACCATCAATGATGTCAAGTGCATTTTAATTTACCCTACCTGTCAATAAATTAATAGTTTTTTTTTTTTTTTTTTTTGCCCAAAGACTTTATATATATATATATATATATATATATATATATATATATATGTGTGTGTGTGTGTGTGTGTGTGTGTGTGTGTGTGTGTGTGTGTGTGTGAAAATCCTTTCACCTTTTCACCTAAAAATTGGTGCAAAGAAAACATTGATTTGATTGATGTATCTGTTTTAGTCCAAAAGTGCATGGTGCACATGCCCAAGTCTGTGATAAACTCATGAGTGAATGTTTATGATTGTACAACATCCCACTATATGATCATCATGTTTTGGTCAGAGGAATGATTTGGCAAAAGTACAATGCAGCCAGTTCACATCATGCATAGGCCCACTCCCCTAACATAGCCTAAATACAGAATGACAATACCAGTACACAGAGGGCATTTAGAACAGAGACAGCCAGAGAGCCAGACAGCCTGAATGGAGTAAAACAAGCTTGCACTACCCTGACATGTTAGAAGTCTTTAACTTCAGTCATTAATGGCCATCTTGCGATCTTCATCCCACTTTCACGGAGTCCATGGGCCCATGAGCCCCAAAGTCTATTACAGATGCTGTCATGGGGCTCTTTTTCCAGTACCTACTGTCATGACTTAGGTCTGTGTTGCTATATTTTTGTCTTGTTGTCTGTGTGTCTAGTCTCAGAACACATGGGTTTTGTTTTGACAGCTCATGTGTTCTGCTGTCAGTGTTTCTTCCCCCTCCCACTCGTTACCCTTAATTCCCTGTGTTCCGTCACACCTGTAGCCACTCCTTCCTCATTAGCTCTCCTCTATTTTAGTTCCTCTCGTGCTCTGTCTTTTGTCAGACCGTTGTGATTGTTTTGTGCTTCGAGTGTGATTGTTTCAACCTGTCTGCCTAGTCCTGCCTTGTCGTGTTTTTGGATTTGTGTTCTTTCCCCGGTCACTGCTCTTGTCAGTCTAGACTGGTTCTGCCTCCGGTCCCTGCCTCACCTCTCTTTTGGATCTTCTGAGAACTGACTCCCAGCTCCTCTCTGCACTCTGTCCTTTCCTTCAGGGATTTTGGTGTGACTTGACGCTGCGTTCCCCAACGACGCTCTGGTGGATGAGACCTGACGTTGCGTCACTGAAGACGCTTGGACTGGTCCCCGCTGAGAGGTTTCTTTTGCTCTACTCTGAGGAGTAGCCATTCTTCTGTTTTTTCCTGTTTGCCCAGTGTGGGCTAATAAACTCTGTTACCTGCATCTGAGTCCCGCGTATCCTTGACAGAACGGTCTGACCACGATGGATTCAGCAGGTGCAGACCAAGTAAGAGTCGGAGTCAGTCAACAAGGCATTCTTCTGGGACAGCATTCCAGCCAGTTGACCACCACCTCTAGGGAGGTTGAGGGCCTCACAGCCCAGGTAGCGGACCTCAATCTCCAGATTCAGAGGCTCCAGCTTGAAGCCTTGGCCAGCAGATCGGCTACTCGTTCTGAGCCTGAACCCCATGCCAATTGTCCACCGCCATATGATGGGGACCCTAACTCCTGCCGTGCCTTTCTGTCCCAATGTTCTCTGGTCTTCGCCCTCCAGCCTCGACGCTATGTTACTGAGGAGTCCCAAGTCGCATTCGTGATCACCCTCTTGAAAGGAAAGGCCCGGGACTGGGCAACAGCTGTGTGGGATGCCCGTGCTCCATTCTGTGCCACTTTCCAGGACTTCAGGGCAGAGATGATCAAACTGTTTGACCGCTCTGCTCAGGGCGATGAGGCAGCTGCCCAGTTAGCGCGGTTGAGCCAGGGCAGGCAATCAGTCACCGATTACTCCATCCAGTTCAGAACTCTGGCAGCCTCCTGTGACTGGAATGAGGCAGCGTTGCATGCAAGGTTTCGGGAAGGTTTGGATGATGACATCCAGGATGAGATCGCCACTCAAGATCTACCGCAGAGTCTTGACATCCTTGTGGATCTGGCCCTCCGTGTGGAGGGGCGCCTTCAGCGTAGACATCAGCGGCGTGGTGCTCAGTCCCCCTGGATGCTGGTGGAGGGCGTTCCCAGTAGTGCTTCCACCTCCTTGTCACCGTCAACAGACCCTGAGCCTATGCAAGTGGGGCGTCTTCGCCTCACCCCTAAAGAGAAGCAGGATCGTCTGACTCGGGGCCTGTGTCTGTACTGCGGGAAGCCGGGCCATCGAGCTATCCAGTGCCCGTTAAAAGCCAGAGCCCATCAGTAGTCCGGGGGATCCTGGTGGGTGCTACTCCTCATGTCGACTCCCCCATCTCTCGTACCATGTTAAAGGTCTCGATTCAGCACAAGGACTCCTTTCATTCCTGTTCTGCACTTGTTGACTCTGGTGCTGAGGGCAACTTCCTGGATGCCTCTGTTGCAGCACGGTGGGGTATTCCTACTATTCCTCTTCCTTCTCCTATTTCTGTTCGCTCCCTAAATGGTCTCCTCATCTCTTCCATCACCCATTCCACTACCCCTGTAAGTTTGACTGTGTCCGGCAATCACTGTGAGGTAATTGAGTTGTACCTCCTAGATTCCCCGGGTGCTCCTGTTGTCCTTGGGCACCCGTGGCTGGTGCAGCACAACCCTCATGTGGATTGGTCCGGCAATTCTGTGTTCTCTTGGAGTCAGTCATGTCTTGCGTCTTGTCTTGGTTCCGCTTTGTCTCCTGGCTCTGTGTCTCCTGTTTTTCAGGTTGAGGAGGGTGATCTTGCCGGGGTCCCGGAGGGGTACCGTGATCTTTGTCAGGTCTTCAGCAAGTCCTGGGCCACATCCCTGCCTCCTCATCGGCCGTATGACTGTGCCATCAACCTCCTCCCAGGCACTTCTCCGCCCAAGGGTCGTTTGTATTCCCTGTCTAGTCCTGAGAGAGAGGCCATGGACAAGTATATTCAGGACTCCTTAAATGCCGGCCTCATCCGGCCCTCTTCCTCACCTGCTGGGGCTGGGTTCTTCTTTGTTAAGAAGAAGGATGGCTCCCTGCGACCCTGCATTGACTACCGTGGCCTCAATGACATCACTGTAAAAAACCGGTATCCTCTGCCTTTGATGTCATCAGCCTTTGAGTTGTTACAGGGAGCCAAGGTCTTTACCAAGCTAGACCTCCGTAATGCCTACCACTTGATCCGTATACGTGAGGGGGATGAGTGGAAGACAGCATTTAACACCCCGACGGGACACTTTGAATACCGGGTCCTACCCTTTGGGCTTACTAATGCCCCAGCTGTCTTCCAGGCCCTGGTGAACGATGTGTTGAGAGACATGGTGAACAGATTTGTCTTTGTGTACCTTGATGATATTCTCATCTTCTCTCCCTCATTGCAGGTCCACACTCAACATGTCCGTCAGGTGCTACAACGGCTGCTGGAGAACCAGCTGTACGTCAAGGCGGAGAAGTGCGTGTTCCATGCCAAGTCGGTTTCGTTCCTGGGACATATTATCTCGACGGAGGGGATCAAGGCCGATTCCGCTAAGGTAAGGGCCGTGGCCGAGTGGCCAACCCCTGACTCACGGAAGGCGTTGCAGCGGTTCTTGGGGTTCGCCAACTTCTATAGGCGATTTATCAGGAACTTTAGCCTGGTTGCTGCACCCTTAACTGCACTCACCTCTCCTAAGGTATCGTTCAAATGGAATGTACAAGCTCAGGAGGCCTTTGGTGCTCTCAAGTCCCGTTTCATCTCTGCTCCTGTTCTTTGTCTCCCAGATCCGGAACGGCAATTCATTGTTGAGGTGGATGCTTCTGATGTCGGGGTAGGCGCGGTCCTGTCCCAGCGGTCCCCCAAGGATGGGAAGGTGCATCCTTGCGCCTTCTTTTCTCACCGTCTGAGCCCAGCCGAGCGAAACTATGACATAGGTAACAGGGAGCTGCTGGCAGTCAGGCTGGCCCTGGGGGAGTGGCGCCACTGGTTGGAGGGCGCAGCGTTGCCCTTCTTGGTCTGGACGGATCACAAGAATTTGGAGTATATCCGTTCGGCCAAGAGGTTGAATGCCCGCCAGGCCCGCTGGGCACTTTTTTTTGGGCGGTTTAATTTCTCCCTCTCGTATCGGCCAGGATCAAAGAATGTTAAACCTGATGCCCTTTCTCGTTTGTTCGAGAATCCCGGTGAGGAGGCGAGCCCCAGTACCATTCTCTCCAGAGAGGTGGTGGTGGGGTCCCTTTCTTGGGATGTCGAACGACGGGTAAGAGAGGCCGTGCGGGAGGGGGAGGTCCCAGGGGGGTGTCCGGGGGGTCGGTTGTTTGTACCGGCTGCGCTGCGTCCTGAGGTCGTTCGGTGGGGTCATGAGTCCAGAGTTGCTTGTCATCCAGGGGTTCGGAGATCGCTGGCTGCCATCCGTCAGCGATTTTGGTGGCCATCCATGGCCCAAGATGTCAGGCAGTTTGTGTTGGCTTGCTCAGTTTGTGCTCAGAATAAGACTTCTAACCAGTCTCCTGTTGGTCTGTTACAGCCTCTACCCATTCCCTCTCGTCCATGGGCACATCTGGCCCTTGATTTCGTCACTGGCCTTCCCCCGTCGAGGGGTAACACTGTTATTCTGACGGTGGTGGACCGCTTCTCCAAGGCGGCCCATTTTATCCCCTTACCCAAACTCCCCTCCGCCAAGGAGACAGCTCAGGTGGTCGTGGACCACGTCTTCCGGATCCATGGTCTTCCGGTTGATGTGGTCTCCGACAGAGGACCACAATTCGTCTCCCGGTTTTGGAGAGAGTTCTGTAGACAGATCGGGGCCTCTACGAGTCTGTCTTCAGGTTTCCACCCCCAGACCAATGGGCAGGCCGAGCGAGCCAACCAGGATCTTGAGCGTGCTCTCCGCTGCCTAGCATCACAGAGTCCGAGCTCCTGGAGTCAGCAGTTGTCGTGGGTTGAATATGCCCACAATTCCCTCCCGGTGGCGTCTACGGGTATGTCTCCTTTTCAATGTTCTGTTGGCTATCAACCACCCCTTTTCCCTGCACAGGAACCCGAAGCTGCGGTCCCGTCTGCCTTGGCCTTTGTCCGTAGGTGTCGGCGCACCTGGAGGAGGGCTGAGGAGGCCTTGGCCCGGGCTTCCAGACGGATCAAATTGGCGGCTGACCGTCACCGGACTCCGGCTCCCCAGTACGTTTGCGGACAGAAGGTATGGCTTTCCACCAAAGACCTGCCCATCCGGGTGCCTTCTCGTAAGTTGGCACCCAGGTTTATTGGGCCATGTCGCATCACCAAGGTCCTGAGTCCGGTGGCAGTGCGGCTCAAGCTTCCTCCCACGCTTGGTCGGGTTCACCCTGTCTTTCACGTGTCCAGGGTTAAGCCTGTGTTTAGATCCCCCCCTTAATCCCATTGTCTCTTCCCCCATACCCCCTCCCCCCCTTCGTCTAGTGGATGGTACTCCTGTTTACACTGTGAGAAAGCTTTTGGATGCTAGACGTCGTGGTCGGGGTTTCCAGTATCTAGTGGACTGGGAGGGCTACGGTCCTGAGGAGAGGAGTTGGATTCCGGCTCGGGATATTCTGGACCAGACTCTGATTGAGGACTTCCGCCGGCGACGAAGTGAGACCCTCCGGGTTGCGCCTGGTGGCGCTGCTGGAGGGGGGGGTACTGTCATGACTTAGGTCTGTGTTGCTATATTTTTGTCTTGTTGTCTGTGTGTCTAGTCTCAGAACACATGGGTTTTGTTTTGACAGCTCATGTGTTCTGCTGTCAGTGTTTCTTCCCCCTCCCACTCGTTACCCTTAATTCCCTGTGTTCCGTCACACCTGTAGCCACTCCTTCCTCATTAGCTCTCCTCTATTTTAGTTCCTCTCGTGCTCTGTCTTTTGTCAGACCGTTGTGATTGTTTTGTGCTTCGAGTGTGATTGTTTCAACCTGTCTGCCTAGTCCTGCCTTTTCGTGTTTTTGGATTTGTGTTCTTTCCCCGGGCACTGCTCTTGTCAGTCTAGACTGGTTCTGCCTCCAGTCCCTGCCTCACCTCTCTTTTGGATCTTCTGAGAACTGACTCCCAGCTCCTCTCTGCACTCTGTCCTTTCCTTCAGGGATTTTGGTGTGACTTGACGCTGCGTTCCCCAACGACGCTCTGGTGGATGAGACCTGACGTTGCGTCACTGAAGACGCTTGGACTGGTCCCCGCTGAGAGGTTTCTTTTGCTCTACTCTGAGGAGTAGCCATTCTTATGTTTTTTCCTGTTTGCCCAGTGTGGGCTAATAAACTCTGTTACCTGCATCTGAGTCCCGCGTATCCTTGACACCTACTTTGCTGGTGTCTGTAGTGTCTGATCAACTATGGCTTCTGTTGTCAGTTACAAGGCATGCAGACAGGAATGAAATTAGCACCTCACACCTATCAAATACAGGGTAAATGTAAAACTTCCAAGTCCCCTGCCACCAATGCAGAAATATACAATTAAGAAATATTATTTTTCAGAAGCAAAGATAAACTTTGCTGGCCACATCAGCTTAAGATTCAACAAGCGCAGATACAAGAGTGATAGATAAAAAATATATACATAAAATAAAAATAAAAAAACAGCTATGTAGGCTACCTTTCATGCAGATATGCTGTAAATAAAAATTTAACATAATAATTACTGTGTGTTATACTACAGACACAGATCTAAAATTTTGCCTTGAAAGTTGGATGAATACAGCAGGAGGTATTGTTGCACAGTGTAACTAATATACAGTTATTGCACAGCTTAAGTCTAACATAAAATTCTTAAATCAACAATAGTCAGTGATTGTTTATGCATCATATATCCAGTGTTTCTACTGTCAGGCACTGACTCAATGTTTACAATTCTGAAGTGTTCTGTAAAAATTTCATAAGTGGCAGAGAAAAAATTGCTATATATTTTTAATTTACAATAGGTGAGCAATGTATGAAAGACTAGGAATTTATTCTGGGGCTCAACAGTTCAACTAAGGCTCTTGTAGCATAAACTTGAGCTTTGGTAAACTAGGGGTGAAGGAATTGTAGACATTAAAATGGTTGAAACATTACACAACCGTTTAAACAAACATCGTAATTGTTTTTCTAGTCTCTGTGCTTTAGATATCACTAAAGGTAATTTAATATATTTACCCAGCCGGCACATGACCTACCTTCAATGTTGAAATATGATTGAAATAATGTCAGTTGTTGTTTCAACGTTGAAATAACGTTTAATGCTACATGGTTGAAAAAGGTTAACAAAAACACTTCTAAATCAACATTGAATGAAAACATTACGTTGTTTCAACATACAGATCTTGTAAAAAAAATAAATGTTGATTTAGAAGTGTTTCTGCCTTTTAACGTATTATTATGATAATTAATTAGCATTTAATGAGTTTTGGATCATAACAGCTCTTCAATGTATATGTTAAAATATAATTATTATCATTATTAACAATAATAGTTTCACCCTCAAGAGAGCAGTGCAGCAGAAACCTTTTGCCTTATGTGATTTTGTGTGAATTTACAATTTTGTCTGCTTGCCTAACAGTTTACATTGCATTATTACATTTTTATTCATACACTGTCATGTCATTTGACCAATTAATTAAATAATAATACAGACTGCAAATAAAACTTAATACACAGCTATGTTAACTCGCGCAAACTATTGCTATTGTTATTGGTTGCTTTGCCGTTTTACTTTGAGCATGATTGGTTAATCTGTCTGTTTTCCAGGAAACCGTACAATGATAATGTGCGCGCCTATTTAAAATTTTAAAATATGTCCGTTACTCTCGGTCGGAGCAGCTGCTTTGTGTTGATTACTCGGTCAGACCTGGATTATTTTATATCTGCCTGTTGAATTCTTACATTTTGAGCGAATTTTAGTTGATATGTCAATGAAGATCAAAAGCTGGAATGTGAACAGAGGAAGGGGTTGTACGTGGTCTGTAAATACTGGCGATATCAGGTAAGAAAACATTTTTCAGTCCTTAACAGTCTAACGTTAACGTTTAGGGATACAGGTTACTTAACTGTCATCTTAACGTTACTGCAACCTCATAAGATAAATAAGTTATCTCTGTGTGTGTTTTTGTACTGCTTCACTATTAGCGTAGCGCTATTAGAGTACCATCTGACATTGCTGTGTTTTGTTGTTGGTAAATTAACGTTATGTGTTTATGTTGTCAGCTAACGTTAGTTTAAAACTCAAATGCATGAGAGGTAAAAAAAAGCGTGGGAATGAGTAAAGTGATAAAACCGTCATTTATTCTTTAGAAGTATGTTTACATAACATCTTCAAACACTGATAACGATATTGAAAAGATATTTGTTTAACGTTACTCTTCTTTTTTTTTTTTTTAGATCAAGCATTGGAATAAGATTTTTATCGGGGGAGAACACCCAACTGAAAGACCCATGATTCACCAACGTAAGTCAATTTTACCCACGTACTGTTCGAAAACCTACACTAGGATAGTATTAAGTATGATTTTCATACTGTTACTGATAGAAAGTCTGAGTAACTTTCTGTCCTTTTGTCTTTCTTCTGCTGAAGTGGCGCACGGAAACGGGAGATTCATGTCACCTTCATCAGTTCTTTCTTTAATCACTGGACACCATTAAGGGAAAGACCCTCAGATAACAGGATAAATGCGGCTGCAGATGGGGTTAGGGTTATTTGATTTTGGTACCTATTGGCTTTTTTTGTTTGCTTCCCTTGCTATGATACACATTTCTGATGAGATTGCCATGCGTTAAGTGTATGTTTACATTTTTAATCATGTAATAACTAACAGTCTCAAAGATGACATTACTCAGTTCGTGTTGTGTGAATGTAATAATGGCAAAGTTTTTACAATTTAAATCAATTTCATATAAATAATATATATATTTACAGTATATGTTTCCTCACAATGTCAAATCTGCTTGTTAAGTGCGGCAGCTTTTTTATACATTTTACAATTTTAATATGTAAGTTGACATTAACATTGTCGAGTCAGCAGGGCTAACGTTAAAACTCGCCGTTTGTAACGTTACGTTATGTATTAACCTTATAAAAGTCTGTCTAGCTTTAGCAAATGTAACATTATGCCGGTCCTAATAAAGTTAAAACGTTATTAACATTAGCCCTGAATGTGAAACATGCATCAGCCATCATAATGTTAAATACCTGTGGTTGACTAACATTAATTTAATAACGTTAGCTGTTAACTTAACGTTACATATTTTGCCTCTTGCAAACACCTAACAGTTAAGTTAACGTTAAATAAAAGGCTGTTGCAGGTTGGGACCTTGTTTTATACAGTCTATGGTTTAACTTAGTTAACGTAATGTTAAGTTAGGACCTGACAAAGACTTGTCTCAGTGGCAGCTCATTTTTAACTTAACATTAGCAGTAGCACATTCAGTCAGTTAACATTAACGTTAGCTTGATATGAATACTATTAATCTAGGAAACGTTATAACGCTATGTTGCTCCTACCGTTAAAGTAACGTTAAATTACTGGTAACGTAAATACTTTACCTGTAACCTGCGTGTAATGTAACTTTACCTCCTAGTTATACACATGCCTGGATTTTAACTTTCTCAGCTGACTAAGTTTGTTCTCCTTTATAGTGAACCAGACTCATCATGAGTGAAAATAACAATATAACATGAAATTTCATGTCCTCCTTATCCATAGGTTTTGACAGATTGGACTAGTTAACTTACTTCAACAACTTCTGGGTGAGTGTTTTGACAAGTAAGTTGCTAAATTAGTGCTGGGCGGTTTGACCAAAAATGTATATTAGACAAGCTGAATCCCTTAGTATTTTTAAATGTTCTCTTAAAACATATTTTTTCCGGTTAGCATATATGTAATATGTTTTTCTGATTGTCAATCTCAATTTATTTTTTTTCTCTCTTTCTGTATGCCTTGGTAAAGGGCTTTGAGATGTAACTTTTAAAGGTGCTATAGAAAATAAAGTTTATTATTATTATATCAAGGTTTTTTTTTCCAAAATTATGCTGGTTTTCCGGTTTATGACTTTTTTTTTTTTCCTTTTTTTTTTTCATGCGTAGTCAGGTGTTCAATGCATCTTCTACTGGTTGAGAGAGGAATTACTGCAGTAAATTGATTATGATGGTCTACTTTACTGTCATTAGTGACTCATTGCACATGCACACACCCATTCACAAACACTCGTCTGGATTAATTTTATTTGTGTTTTTTTTTTCTTTCTTTCTTTCTTTTCTTTTGGATTAAAATTTAACATGAAAAAACTGAGTTTGGAAAAAGAAACGAACTTTAAGACATTAGTGAATTAAGGACTCTTGTGATTTTGTTGTTGCTTGTTTATGAAATCTTGAACTATACTTGAACAGCAATCTACTTACTGTCTGTTAACATTACATCTTTTGTTATGTGAGGGAACTTAAAAAAAATATATACAAATGGTGTGAAAATGTAACTTTGTGTTTTTTTTTTTTTTTTAATGTTTTATATATTGTGGGGTGGAAGGAACAAGTGAGAGCAAACTCAAGTGCAAAGCCCTGGAGGGTGGATTTTATCAGAAAGTGTTGGGATGCGGAGTGGTGAGTTGGCGTGCGTTGGTGCTCTCACTCGAGTCGAGATGTGGGTGAATCCATGGAGTGGCACTGTCGTTCGGTCACACGCTGCTGTCTGGAAGAGAAAGGAGAGAGCGGTGTCAGTGGGTTACCTAGTGGAGAGGCTTCTCAACCTTGTCCTGAACGCACGCTGTTTATATGGACCCCGGTTGATGAAAGGGAGGTGCGGGCGACCAGCCCGTGATGAGCTTCGAGCTGGTGCTCCTTGTGAATTACCAGGGTAATTCACCAGTAAATGGTAAAACTGTTTGCAGTACAAACCAGTGTGTTCTTAATTAAGATAACAGATTAAAATAATATGATAGGACAAATCAATAGTCCGTATCAAGCAGCAAAACTAACTGTTTTGTACAGCTCAAAATCAGGCGGCAAGGAACTCGACCGGAAGTTGAAGTCGGGTGGGGGCTGCCATCTTGTAGCAGAACTTCACTTGCGTTAGCATTCCCATTGACTCCCATTCATTTTGGAGTCACTTTGACAGCGAATAACTTTACATCTGAGGCGTTTAAAGACTCCGTTTGTCCATTATTTATTTCTAAAGATACACGACAATGTATAAAGGGCTCCATTACCTTCTATGTTACATTATGGCCCCATATAAACAGTTTTTGTAAAAAATAGGCTAACGATTGTGTCATAACCACTCCACTCTCTGTCGCATTACCGTACAGACAGGAGGAGAAGCTCGCAGGCAATTAACTTAATATGGTGTACTGGCGTTTCATTTTAAAATAGTATACAAAATAATTAATCAGAATACTTACTCCTGCTCACTCACGACAAAGAACGGCAAGATTAATGATGGCAGTTTTTACGCACAGCCACTTAGAAGATTTACAGCTGTCAGGCAGGTTGCTGACGTCATCAAGCTTCGTTTGAGTCTGCGCGTCAGAAACGGAAGTGCTAAAAAACGCTAAAAATGGGTCATTAACCCATTAACAGGGTTGGAGACCCCTGTGCTATGGGGTTATTGTTTATGTGCCTGCTGGGCAGTTTTCCTGATCTGTTTTTAAGGGGTGGGTCCTTTTAAGGCAGAGGTGGAATTTCTGTATGAGTGTATGACAGCCTTCGTCAGGTGCCTAGGTGATCGCCCCCAACCACACCACTGCTTCAATGCTTGTCAGTAATGGCCACTATTATGACTGGCTAACGTCATTGTATAGGAAACGGTATCAATGCCCCTCTGACCTTAAGTGTTTTGAAAACATAATCCATATAAAACCTTAATTTACAGACAAAGCATTTTGAAATTGTTTACTTATGGTTTTTGATACAGCTGCTGTCAGGTCCAACACAGTTGTCTGCTTCCTCTTTCAACAAAATTTAAACCGAGACTATTTTTAAGGTTTACGAAACCTTTGCAGGTGTTTTACGTTGATTCGCTGATTGCCATGTCACCATATTTTAATTTGTTGAGTGTAACATCTGCATCCGCCATTCATTCATTCCAACCACCAGAGGGAGCCGTCTCCTGAATACTGAACACTGCCGCTTCTTCTCTCATCACTTCCTGCTTGCACATGTTATAAGCATAGACAGTAAAAGAAATGGACACGGCGATGTCAAAGGGATGCTAACGCAAGTGAAGTTCTGCTACAAGATGGCGGCATGCGGCTGACTTCAACTTCTGGTCAACTTCCTTGCCGCCTGGTTATAAGCCATGTTGTTTGTGCATTATGTTGCAAAGTATTTCCAGTTTACCCTGTCTCTACCTAGGGCCGTATTAAGACAGTGTGGTGCCCCTGGGCACTACCTCAAAAGCAACTTTCAGAAAGCAACTGGACATTAATGTGAGCTTAACATCTGGCTATCACCCCCAGGCTAATGGCCAGGTCGAGAGATTAAATCAGGAATTGGGGTATTATCTCAGATCTTATTGTAGTCGGGAACAACAACATTGGAGTGACTTTTTACCTTGGGTGGAATATGCACAGAACATTCTATGCCACAAGTCCCAAGCAAGATAACCAACAAACCAACCAACTTTTTCACAGAACAGCTTTCAACATTAACACCACTAGAACAATTATTGACAATTTCAATTCTGAGAAGAGGGCTTTGAACCTCTGGTCTCCACAGAAATCTTTGTCAAAAGATAATGACACAGAAACTCTTTTCTACATATATATGGACCGAAATGAACTCAAAAAGACTTCTAAATGAATATCAGTCCATCACTTCACTCCATATTCATTTATATGTAACCCACACATTTGACTATCATGTTATAATCACTTATTGTGTATGTCTTTTAATAACTATTGGATAGCTTAAGGATACATATTCATGTCTAGTATGTATGTATTCGAATCTGTTAGCTTGAAACACTCCTGACCATCAGTTATATGTCAAATGTATCATATTCTTGTTATAGGAATCATGTCCAAAATTAGACCCTGCAAGAGCGGGAAAATTCGGACCACATGCTTGATAAGATAACATATGATTTATGATACCCCGAGCCAAGACAATATCTGATTGGTCAAAGACAACATTTGAGGTGTGGCCAACAGGCCAGTTTAAATACTTAGGACACCATAAAATCCTGCTTTTAGTTTTAGCTATGCGTTTAGCTTCTGCTATTAGTCATGCCTGCTTTAAGTGTGCTTTTAGCTTTGCTTCTTAGCTTTAGCTTTTAGCCATGCTGTTAGTCATCACTGTTCTTTGAGCGTGGTTCCAGCGTGCTTCAGCCTGCCTGCTGCTACTTAGCCACGATGATAAGAAACACCACCTAGTCTCGTCAAACTTGACTTCTTTTCTTTTCCGTTTGAGAGTTTCGTGTTCTGAGTTAAGTTTTGTAACGCCGTGTCTCCGGAGTCTGACCTCGAGAGCCCGTTCAACTTCAACCAGCCACACAACTCTGCCTCGTCAGCCAACAAGGGCTTCCCAAGACGACAATTCAGCGACTACTGAACTTCCAGCCAATCAGCGACATCGGAAAAACCCCCTTCAAAGACAACTTTACACAGGAGATGCAAGTAGTACCTCCAGACATTTGTACTGGCGTATCTAAAATAATTTTAACCTCATTGAGGAACTCAATGTTAAGTGACTGATGGTTGTTCATGTCTATGCAATTTCACGTATTGCTGTAAACTTGGGATTCCACATTTCCATTTTCTTAAACTCATCTTTCCCTAACTTTCGATCTTCCTGCAACTTGTGTGAATGTGTGAGGTGCGTGCATTCATGTGTTAGATTAGTTTATATGTCTTAGATTTATCTAATAAAGCCTTATTTATATTGAAAAGAGAAGTATCTTGTGTTTTGTGCTTACAAGTTAATGTCTTAAACTGCCGATATTGTTACTGTGCTAATTGATAGTGTTTTCACTATACTTTGGATATCAGCGCAGATTTGATGTTAAACGGCTCGTTCAGTGAATCGTTCAGTGATCAGCCGTGAAACAGTGATTCTGTTCAAATTCCCTTTAAAATCTTAAATGATTCCCTTTGAGCTAAATTGACCTGTTTCCCTTACACAATGAAAGGTACCACACCATGAAACACTAAAAGAAATTTCACCTGGATGGATAGGGAGTCATTATCTCTACAGCAAAAGGCTTGCTACTTTATTTTTTATTTTATTTTTTTTGTCTGCCATTTTATTATTAATGATTTACACTGTTGATTTACTATCTATTTCCCTGACCATTTAGTAGTGTACAACGTGTGTTCATGTCCTTGTGATGTGTGAATCTTTGTCAGCTAAAAAAACAACAACAAAACAACAAAAACCAAAAAAAAAAAAAAAACTAACATTGTCTCTCGTCTGTCTCTTGTCTCATCTCGTCATCTCACTCATGATCTGTGCCTTGCCATGGCGAGTGAGCTTTTGAACTAAACAGGTCTTGTCTACTTGTATTTGTGTGTCATATGAATAATATACAGTATATGTGCACCATACATGGAATCAGAGTGCCTACTGTATGTAGTAAATGGAAAATCTCTACAGCAAAAGGCCAACCGCTACATGCATTCGGTTTGTTTCTACCATTTATTAGTAATGATTTGCACAGTTTGTTTACTATTTACCTGAGCATTCAGTATTGTGCAATATAGCATACAGAAGGTGAGGGACATTTTGGGGGGAAAGAAGATTTTGGGGTAAAGAACATTTTATTTAAACGTGAATTTTCATGAAAACTCAAACCAAGATGATTGCTACCATATGACGTCATAATATGCAAATTTACACAAAGTCTCTATCTTTTATCACTTTTAAGATAAAGCCTTTTGAAATTAAGATGTCAAAATCTAACATTTTAGGAAAAAACCTCTGGCGCCTAAAGGGTTAATCATACACGAGATTTAAATTATATTGCATGGAAACTCTTACTGCTACAGATATCGTACCTCAAAGTGATGATGTTACAGACAATGTCCTTGTATCGTGCATGCTGCATATCACTGATATTAACTATATGGCTCAGCGTTACCATCTGGGCAGAACTATTGTTCCATCCACTAAAGACAGATTTGCAAATAACCTTCCTGATTTTTCTCAACTGCTATTTGTACCCAAAAATACACAGGAACTAGACAAAATGACTGGCAACATGTGCACTATTTTCTCTAATACATTAGAAGCTGTTGCCCCCATCAAAGTGACTAAAGGTTAGAGAAAAACATGCTGTGCCATGGTATAACAGTAATACTCACTCCCTCAAGAAAGAAACTCGTAGTCTTGAAAGCAAATGGAGAAAAACTAACTTGGAAGTTTTTAGAATTGCGTGGAAAAACAGTATGTCCAGGTATAGACAGGCTCTAAAATCTGCCAGGGCCAAGCATATCCACAAACTTTAGCACAGTGGCTAAATTAACAAATAACCATACACCACCTGATTCAAATATTCCATCAGAGTTTAATAGTAATGACTTTATGAAAATTTTCACTGATAAAATAGACAATATTAAAAATACAATAGCGAATGTAGATTCTACACTCAAAAAAATGAACTTTACCTATTGTTAGTTTTACTACACTCACCCTTGTTCACAGTACATAAAACATAAAAGTAACTAAATTAACACAAGTTAACTATGTAATTTCTACAAATATTTAGTACTGTAGACTTTACTTAATAAGGGTTTGACTGGCCAACTTAATATTTTTGAATAAAACGCAAAACCCCATAAAATTTGATCTTTGCGGATACCGTAGCTGCTCACTTGGAGGCGGAGCAACGGAACAGAACGGAAGAGGAAAGCACGAACCTCATTAAGGAAGAGAATACGGCGACTTTGTCAGGTATGAATTTTTTATAATTCTTTACCATCCTGTTGAATATCGCCAGGAAAAAGTGATGTGGGTGTTCACAGAGTTATGTTAATTTATGTTATCTGTGTATTTCGGAGTCTTTTGAGTTTTTTTTATTTATTTTTTGGGGGAGTTATGCTAACGCGTTTCTCAAGGAAAGCATGTGGCAGTGCAAGGACTGCAAAATTACACTTTTGATTAGATCACAGTTTTGATTAGATCACAGTTGTCGAAACACTATATATAGGAGGAAATAACACTTTACATAGCGCACTTTTATAGCAAGAAAGTTAAGTTATATGTAAAATATGTTCTATGACTTTGTCAGGATTGAATATTTCATAATTCTTTCATCCAGTTAAATACCGCCAGGAAAAAGTGACGTAGCTGTTCACAGAGTTATGTTAATTTATCAGTCTTTTGAGTTTTTGCGTTTTTTCGGCAGTTATACTAAATCGTGTTTCTCAAGGCAAGCATGTGGCAGTGCAAGGACTGCAAAATAAATGTCTCGACTAGATCACAGTTGTTGAAACACTATAGATTAGTCACTAGTGCATGGACATTATGGTCGCGGTAATCGTTTTCCATGCACTTATTCCGAGTGTCCCTGTAGATTTAAAACCTGGAATGCGCTACACAGCCATCTCAATCGTTACCATGCAAAGGAGAACACTGGGTCACCTGCAAGTGTAGCCACGTTCAATTGCCATGTGTGTTCTTGCTGCGATATAGCGTCAGAACAAGAATATTTTAGTCACATCCATAACCACCTAAAAAACAGTGAAACCGTGCCTTGTATGTTTGAGCACTGTTCTTTTCAGACAAATGTGTATGGCACATTTAAGTCCCATAAGAATAGAAAACACAATCCTTGTTCTCTTCAGGACTTCAAAACAGGGGTCGTTAGAGAAAGTGGTACTCCGGAATTCAGTGAAGATCCATTGCCAGCTGAAGAGGAGAATTTAGATGTTTCAGATAGTGTGGAAATGGTCACAGAAGGGCAAGATTTGTCCAAGATCATAGAGCTAAAATTTGCATCCATTTTGCTAAAACTTGAAAATTATTTTCATGTTCCTAGTAATGCTATTGATGAACTTATCACAGATTTGCAGTACTTGATCAGTTCTGCATTAGGCTCCGTATCAACGCAGGTTATTCTTGATACATTTCAGAAACACAATCTTCATGTAGATCAGCTGGTCATAAAAGAGCTTATCAGTTCTTTGTCATCATCCAATCCTCTGTTGAAAGCTACTTCAAAAGATGGCCCTTTAGCCACGGCTTTCAGGCGGATGAAATATTACAGGGAAAATTTTGAAATAATTGAACCTGTTGAAATGATTCTTCATTCTGGAAAAAATAGATCTTTCCAATACATACTCATCCTGAAATCATTACAACAGCTGCTTAATCAGAAAGACATACATGATAAAGTTCTTGGTGCTCATACAGGGCAGCAAATCATAAATGATGGGTCTTACAGATCTTTCAAAGATGGTCAGCACTTTAAAGATAATAAGTTTCTCTCAGGGACTGAGCTCAGACTCTCCTTGTGTCTGTACATAGATGACTTTGAGCTGTGTAATCCATTAGGAACGTCACGCAAAAAGCATAAGATCTGTGCAGTTTATTGGATCTTAGGGAACTTACCACCAGGCTGTAGTTCATCGTTGTCCTCAATTCATCTCGCTCTGTTATGTAAAAGTGATGATGTGAAGGCCTATGGCTATAGAAAGATTTTTGAGCCTCTTGTTAACGATCTCATCACTTTAGAGCAACAGGGTGTGTTTGTCAGTCACTTGAAAACATTTATCAGAGGCACAGTGCAGTATGTGGTTGCGGACAATCTTGGTGCACATGCATTAGCAGGTTTTGTTGAGAATTTTTCAGGGGAATATTTTTGTAGGTTTTGCACTGCTACACGCACAGATATTCAGTCAAAGGAGGTCAGAGATGGTGCTTTTCCTCTCAGATCTGAAGAGCAGCATGATGTACATGTAGGAGATGCATGTAAGAAAGGAGAAGCATGTTGTGGTGTAAAAAATGCTTGTCCTTTATCTGAGAACCTCTTATACTTTAAAGTTACTGCAGGTTTTCCGCCAGATGTGGCCCATGATCTCCTAGAAGGTATATTGCCTGTTGAGTTGGCTGGATGCTTTGAAATATTTACAAAGAAGAAATATTTCACCTTTGATCAACTTAATAAGCTGATTCAGGAATTCCCATTCAAGTGGGGAGATAAAACCAATCGCCCTCATGTGCTTCCGCTCACTTTTTCAAGGAAAAAAACTATTGGGGGAAATGCACATGAGAATTGGTGTTTGCTGCGGCTTATACCATTAATTGTTGGAAAACTTATACCTCAGGATGAACCTGCTTGGGAACTCATTCTTCTCCTGAAAGACATTGTTGAACTTGTTGTGTGTCCTGTGCATACTACTGAGTCTGTTGCATACTTGGAGAGCAAAATATCTGAACACCGCAATCTGTTCCAAGTACTTTTTCCAGAAAGAAACTTTTGCCAAAGCATCACTTTCTGGAACATTATCCAGCGATGATCCGTCTCTTTGGTCCACCTATCTCATTCTGGACAATGAGATTCGAAGCCAAGCACAGTTTTTTTAAACAAGGAGCTAGACACACTAACTGTTTCAAAAATATCACCAAGACTTTAGCCAGGAAACATCAGCTCATGGTTGGTCAATTTATGCAGTCAGGCCGGTGTGATGAATTGTCTGTAGAGGTTCCACGCATTTCAACTGTCCCTGTCGATGTTCTTCATGAAGACGTTGCTTACACTTTTAAACAAAGATACCCGAACACTTCTGTTAATTTAGCTCAGACAGTATTTTCTGATGGCATAAAGTACACAAAGGGCATGATCATTGTGCATGGAACAATCAGTGGGCTGCCTGATTTTGCAGAAATTGTGCAGATTTGTGTTTTGAAAGATGGAATTGCTTTTATAGCAAGAAAGTTAGGTTCCTGGTACAATGAACACTATCGATCCTTTGAACTGGAACCGCATCCAAGGGATGTTTCGTTTATAGAGCTGGCTGAATTGGCAGACCCTTATCCTCTCTGTGACTATAAAGTTGGTGCTATCCGTATGGTTTGCTTGAAAAGGTACATACATGCTGCTTGACCAGTTTTCTTTTTTCTCTTTCAGAGTGATTGATCAAACAGAAAATGACTGAGCCAGCAAAATTCAAAATTGTCTTAGGAGATAGTAATTCATTGAAATTGACGCTGCCCTCTGGAATACCCAAATCTATTGAAGAGTTTAAATTTGAGATTAGGAAACAATGTGGGGTCACAGGAGATTTCAGGCTGCAGTATCTTGATACTGACTTTGATGATTTCTTGAATCTTACCTCAACTGTGGATCTCCAGGACAAAGGAACAGTCAAAGTGGTAGCACATAGTGCATATGATGTCTGTTCTCTTTCTTCTGCGGATACTGATATACGCTCATCAACTTCATCTCCGTCACCATCTTGCCTGTCAGTTTCGCCAACAACGTCTGATGTTGCTTCTGCCTCAACTTCTGAGCTGTCTTCATCCACAAAGCTGAGGAGTGAAACCTGGCCAACTAACTTTCTGATCCCTAAGTTTCCCTATGAGGTAGATCTGGAACTGCAGAAAGCCCACGAAGAGTTCTTGAAAGATGGTACTTCACTTAACATAGACACAAAGCCTAAACTAAAATCAGAAATTCTGAAATCCTTGGCTGCAGAAGTAGTGAAGTACAAAGTGTACCCTAGGATTGAAGAATATGAAGAGATTGCAAAAGCCCTGATTACAAAGCATCCATGCCTACAGGAAAAGGGATCAGTTGGTGGGTTCTATGGCTGGAAAATCAGTCTACAGTGGAAGATGGCAAATTATCGGCGTACACTGCGAGCAGCTGGCTGTTCTGAAGTAAAGATAAATTCTTTAAAACACAAACATGGTGAAAATACAAGTCCAAACCAAGTCAAAAAGCCAAAGAAGGCTGAAGTCAATTTCTACCCTGATTATCCAGCTGGAGAGAACAAACAAAGCCTAGAGGAAGAGCGACTGGCATTGCTGTCTGAGGTCCAGAAAAGGGACAACCATCAAATTATTAAACACAAAATGGAGAAAACTTTTGTCTACAGAAGACATGAAGTGATTGAAGAGATGCCCTTCATTGTTGACTTCAAAAGCAGATGGCCGGCTCTGTTTTGTGAACATGAGGTAAATATGATGGTATAACTATTTATTTTTTTAAATATTTTTTAGTGGTGAAACAAATGGAAATTCATTTCCCTTATGTCAAATTGTGCTTTAGTTATTCATGTCCATGCAGAGTTAGCCTAAAATGCTCTTGTGTTCAGATGTCAATGAATGACCCTAAAAAATGTTTTAAACATGAAAGCTATCCTTACTGTAATCTTACGTGTCTTAAATCTGCAGATTGCTGCTGAGTTCACTCGAATCACTACTGTCCCACTAATTCAAACATTTATGTCAAAACTGGATGGTTACACAAGCAAGCTGGCCAGCATCTACCAGAGAAAAGGAGGAATTGCAGGACGTAAAATTTGGAAACTGATGGCTACCATCGACGAGGTTAGTAGTTTGGATTTATAATGCTTGTAAATAATGTCCTCTTTAGTACAGTATTTTGCCATTGTCTATACGTAATGTCTCTACTCTTCTACAGAATGATACTATCTCAACTCGGAGAGCTTGCATTCTAAGAGCACTTTCTGTGTATCTTAATGAAGACTATGAAAACCTCATGAAGGAGTATGCAGTAAGTGTTCTCAGGCAGTCTTTTGTAAATATTTAGAGTACCCCACCCCCAATCACTAGACAATACATTACAGGGGTCATATATGAGTAAACTCCACGTAATATAATCAAGAAATCCATATACACAAAATATATTTAACTTGGGGTTGTCAAAAGTACTGACTTCGGTAACAGTCAATACTAAAATTAAAAAATTGTGATACGAGCATTTCCTGTGAGAATTTAGCGCTGTTGAGCAGATTCTCATTGGCCATAGTGTTCACATGCTTGACAGATAACTGTGATTGGCCAAAATGATCTTTTGCTTCAAACTCTTACACAGATTACGCTCACACATGGTAGTGTTTGTAAGCCGTGTCTCAGCAGATATATTAAGGAACCACTTACTGATCTGCTGATAGATCGGCTTTTAAACTCTGTTGTGTTAATCTGTGCGAGCGCTTGGTGAAGAGCATCACATTCATATCTGTTGAGCACATGAACACTATGGCCAATAAGCGGTAGTGATTTTCTTGCGAAAAAAGCTGGTTTCATCACATTTTAAAATTTCAGTACCGAAGCCTGTACTTTTGACAACCCTAACAAACACAGTAGAGTAGTCTTGTAAGTTACTGCAAATCATTGATGTGAAACATTAAGGAATGGACAGTTAATACAGAATTCTCAGATTATTTGTTTTTTCTAGATGTATTACTAAGAGATGTTAGATTTACAACCTGCATTATTGATGCAATTAAAGTGACAAAGTGTTACTGTTTTTGTGTTTTGTAGGACACAGACTTTGAGAATGCCGAGAGAGACATGGCCAATACTGTAATTGGACTTTACATCATCAGACCTGAAGATGCAGAAGCCTGTGACCCACCATCGGATGTTGGACTGATTGTTGAGGGAGTGAAAGTTCTTCAGAATATTGGCGATGTTACCAAGGCTTGTGCTCTTCTTTTGGGAGTCATTTACAGCTTGAATCTCAGTTATCCTTCAGACCTGAAGTACACTTTTGAGTTTTTCCAGAAAGTGTTGCTGGGACTTGATGCACAGAAACTGTCACACAAAATACAGGTTCTCAAGAACAAACTTGTTGGTTGAATGGGTACGTCTTGATTTTTCTTTCATTTGTCCAATTTTTTATTTATTTTTTTTGGGAAGAGCTGTGACTTACATTGTATCTGGTTTTAAAATTAGGGGCCAGTTTTAATGTCATCTTTGATGATGGCACCAAAATTTGAAATGGAGTTTTGCAGCTTTTTAAGGCATGCTGCCTTACCTGAGCAGATTGTTTATTGTTTGTAAGAACTGTGAAGTCGTAAGAACTGAAGTTAAATTTGTTTGCGGTTGTTTACAAAAATTAGAGGCCAGTTTCGATCTTTTCTTTACCAATGCTTCAAACTATTTGGAATATCAAAAATTGAGCACTGTAGCATTTTGTGACATGCTGCCTGTCTTGAACAAACTTTCCTTTTATTTTCCTTTTATTTTTTTTATATAAGTTAAATTTTTATTGCAATATTTGAAGGCAGTTGCACATAGTAAAAGAATAACATTTTTGTCAATAGTAAAAATTCTTAGTTTTTTTTATTATTATTTTGTTTCTTTTGTTTCTTTCTTTTTGAAACAAACTCCGTAATTAAGCTGTTTGCGGTTGTTTAAAAAAAATAGAGGCCGATTACATTGTTTTCTTTAATGCCTCAAACGATTTTACAA
The DNA here is from genome assembly GCF_023724105.1 of Carassius gibelio. Lineage (NCBI taxonomy): Eukaryota > Metazoa > Chordata > Actinopteri > Cypriniformes > Cyprinidae > Carassius > Carassius gibelio. Next base: position 27,332,881 of record NC_068388.1, on the reverse strand, counting down.
ATTTAGCACTGTAGCATTTTGTGACATGCTGCCTGTCTTGAAAAAACTTTCCTTTTATTTTTCGAAGTTACATTTTTATTGCAATATTTCAAGGAAGTTGCACATTGTAAGAATGGTTACTATTGACAAATGTTCTTTTACGGTGTTGTTTCTTTATTATGAAACAAACTGTTATTTAAGCTGTTTGTGGTTGCTTACAAAAATAGAGGCCAGTTTTAAAATGGCTTAAATGATTTGAAATATCAAAAATTGAACACTGTAGCATTTTGTGATAGGCTGCCTGTCTTGAAGAACTTTTATTTTTATAAGTTAAATTGTATTACAGTATTTAAAGGCAGTTGCACATTGTAAGAATGTTTATTATTATTATTATTATTTTTTTTTTTTTTACAAAAAGCTGTTTGTGGTTGTTTAAAAAAAAGAGGCCAGTTTTAATGTTACTTTTACTGTTGATTCTAAAGATCTGAAATATCAGAAATGGAGTTTAGCAGTATTTAAGGGCATGCTGCTTAATTTCAACAGACATTCAATGTATGTAATATTTTTATAAGCAAGATTATTTCACATTTTTGAAGCCAGTTGCACTTTAAAAGACCTTGTGAAGAATGTTTACTGTTAAATGATTGATCTTGTAGTGTATTTGTTTCAAAGGACCTGTGAAATTGAAGTTGTTTTACAGTTTTTAGCAGTTGTATATTGCAAAACTTTACAAAGAAAATAAATTCTGTTTCTAAAAATATGCTTGATTATTTGTTTTACACTTGTAGAGCAAATACTTAAAGTGAATAATAATAAAAAAAATTGCTCCCCTTTCATAATGAAAGTTCATAATTGTAACATAACATTACTAAGTAAAATATACATATAACTAAAATGCAGTAGTGACGCATCTGAATGGGTTGTATGTACTAAAAAATGTTTTGTCAACTTTACCAGAATTTATTTTCTTCATTCAACTATATTGTTACTTGTAGAAACTACTCAACACACATGCGTGGAACCACTTGACACTCTTTTTTTATGTAAGTCCAACAAATAATTTTTTTGAGTGTACAGCGTCAAACACTTCAGTTTCATCCATCGCACTCAAAGATAAACTGCAGTGCTATACAACTACAGGACAAGAAGAGCTAAATAAACTTAACACTGCATCTTAACCAACAACATATTTATTAGATCCTATACCCACTAAATTACTGAGAGAGTTGTTACTTGTAGCAGAAGAACCACTTCTCAACATTATTAACTCATCGTTATCTTTAGGTCACGTCCCAAAACCATTCAAGTTGGCAGTTATTAAGCCTCTTATTAAGAAAAATCATAAGTAGATCCTATAGAACTGGCAAATTATAGGCCTATTTCAAATCTTCCATTTATGTCTAAAATTTTAGAAAACCTTTTGTCTGCTCAATTGAGCTCCTTCATGCAAAAAAATTCTGTATGAATAATTTCAGTCAGGTTTCAGGCCCCACCAGAGCACAGAAACTGCACTTGTTAAAATTACAAATGACTTGCTTCTTGCGTCAGATCAAGGCTGCATCTCATTGCTAGTTTTACTTGATCTTAGTGCTGCGTTCATAATCATAGATCATGACATACTCATAGCTCAATTACAAAATGATACAGGTATTCAAGGGCAGGCTCTAAGATGGTTTAGATCCTACTGACACGTATGGGAACACAGGAGACGGAAGATCCAAGTGCAGTGTGGTTTTATTAAGGGTAATCCAAATCAGGGTCAAAAACAAGCCGGGGTCATAACCAACATAATCCAAACAGAAACAAACAAACAGGAACAAGAACAGGAACTCCAAGACTAGGAAACGCGAGGAAACTAGGTGACGGAAAGTCACTTCCTGGGCAGTGGCGCTGGGCAGGCGGCCATCTTGGACAGTGGCGCTGGGCTGGCGGCCACCTTGTGCTGTGGCGCTTGGCCGGCGGCCTTCTTGGGTGGTGGCGCTGGGCCTGCGGCCATCTTGGGCGGTGGGGCTGGGCTGGCGGCCACCTTGTGCGCAGAAGACCACCATAACCGTGCGGTCGAGACAGAAGCCCACCAGGGTGGCGCAGAAGACAACCACAGCCGTGCGGTAGAGACAGAAGCCCACCAGGGCAGCAAAGGGGATTACATTTGAATATTTACACTCATCCACATACATATTTAACTGATTTCGTTCCCAAATTGCACTGACATACCGCCCTAATAATTTCCGGGATGCGGAAATACCATAGACAGTAAAAGAAATGGACACAGCGACCCCATTGGAACTCAACTGAGACAAGTGAAGCCCATTTTTAGCGATTTTTAACACTTCCGTTTCTGACGCGCAGACCCAAACTAAGCTTGATGACGTCTGCAACCTGTCTGACAGATGTAGATCTTCTAGTAGCTGTGCGTGCAAACTGCCATTGTTAATCTTGCAGAGACGGCGAGCTTGAGCGGGGAGTTCTTTGGCGTGAGTTAGCAGGAGTAAGTATTCTGATTAATTATTTTGTATAGTATTTTAAAATGTAACGCCAGTACGCCATATTAAGTTAACTGCCTGCGAGCTTCTCCTTCTGTCTGTATGGTAATTTCTCTACTGTGCGACAGCGAGTCGAGTGGTTATGACGCAATCGTTAGCCATTTTTTTTACAAAAACTGTTTCTACGGGGCCATAATGTAACATAGAAGGTAATGGAGCCCTTTATACATTGTCGTGTATCTTTAGAAATAAATAATGGACAAATGGAATCTTTAAATTCCTCAGATGTAAAGTTATTCGCTGTCAAAGTGATGCCAAAATGAATGCAAAGTCAATGGGATGCTAACGCAAGTGAAGTTCTGCTACGAGATGGCAGCTCGCGCCCGACTTAAACTTCCGGTCGACTTCCTTGCCGCCTGGGAAATACACTGGTTCGTAGAATCCAGTAATAAAAACGGAATGCCTAACGCGGATGGAATATGCCACATTTTGGATGACTAAATCAAAAGTAGGTCAGTACACTTGAATCGAAACATGACATGGACTAGTGTCTGTGAATATTAAGCCCCCAAAATGCAATATATGACTTGCACATTCTGCATGTCGGTGGAAACCAGGCGTGGACTGGACACCGGGAAAACCGGGACAATTCCCAGTGGCCTGGCAGTGGATTTTGCCCCACTATTTAATATCATTATTGTATAATTGCCTGCCGAATGTACTAAAGCGAACATTTGCGAATCCGTCATCTGATAATTAAATCTCTAATAAGTCATGAAGTGTTAGTCGTGATTCGCGCGCTCTCCGCGGACTGTGGAAGCGCACAGCTGGAGCAGAGACAGGTCAGTTTCATCTGTAAAGATGCTTTTTTGTCTTTGTTTTTATTTATTTGTTTAATCAAGCAGCAGTACGTTACTCATCAGTCATCACTCAAAATACTATATAAAGGACATCATCATGTTGCAATGTTACAGTAGTAATTTAGCTGAAAAAAAATCCTTTTTTTTTAATATATAGGTTTAGGGGGAAGCTACAACAGACAACAACACAACCCTTACGGAAATTAACTATAAATCCAGAGAAATGGTTACTATTAAAATGGTTACTATTGTTTAACTGTGGTAGCAAAAAATGTAAAATTATTTTATAAATGGATTTATTTAAAAATAATAAATCAGGAGAGAACTTTTAATTATTTTGCATGTCCCCAAATTAAAGATTTAAACTTTTTTTTTTTATGTCAGGTCCATACTAAAAATAGTTTTGTCCATGAATTTGTTTGTATGAGTATGAATTTTTTCCCCAGTCCGCCCCTCCTGTAAATTAATGGCAAAGACATGGTTTCATTTACTACACATAGGACTACTGAAGCTCGCAGTGTTTTCAACCTCTGCCACCTCAATATAGGAGTACACGAGCACATAAACATAATTTCTAGAACTGCTCTGTCACTTCATGTGCATTTTACTTATTTTGGGAAAACTATCATCATAAACAAAGAGACAGCAGTTAAAAAAAACACCAATGTTTCAGGAGTTTATTACACAGAATATGTCACATGCTTATTAGATAACAGTATTTAAGTTGATGTATATGCTTTTATAATTCTTTAATTTTCACAAATTTAGAAAAGTAATCAAAAAGTACTCAAAAGTAATTACATTACTTGAATAAAGTAATTGAAAAAGTTACACTACTATTACATTTTAAACAGGGTAATTTGTAATCTGTAACCTATTACATTTCCAAAGTAACCTTCCCAACACTGGATACTAACATGAAAATTATGTTTTGTCTTTTGTGCATTTCTTGAGAAAGTTCTAGGGAAGAAGATTTAAACATTTGAAATATGTTTAAAATTGAATTTTAATAGTAAAGTTGCTCAAACTAATCAAAACATTTTCTGAGATTTACCACATAACAGTTTGACTCAGGGATTACAGTTATCCAGCAGCATGAAAACCCCCAATTGCAGCTATGATTGGGAAACATGAGATTGCAAAAACCTTCAAACTACTCTCAAAAAAAGACTGATTTCTCAGTAAAGCTAAAACTTTATTTATAAATATGTTGTCAATATCATATATATAATATTGTCATATACAGTAAATGTTTTGTTGGTGATTCCGTTGAAAAAAAATTAATTAATTGTATAGATAATCACATTTATAAGCTAATTAAACAAATCTACCCACTAAAAAATAGACATAATAATGATGATAAGCCAAGCAACAATTATAAAGAGAAGTTCTTCCATGGCATAAGCTTTCTCAATGTTATTGCCGTGTTCATGATAATATCATACAAACTGCACATTGGTTTTAACCAACAGTAGAAAACGAGGAAGACCGTGTGAAACACTATTATTCCTGCAGATTTCATGTCATTGTCATTAAAATGGTGTCATGGCTGCCATATATGTGCTATTCACACTATGAGTGTATTGTGATTCTGACATCTGATACTGCTTTTTATTAATAATAATAATAATATTAATAATAAAATAAAATAAAACTACCTAAGCCCACTTTTTTTCCAGTGTGTGTGGCCACCCATTTGGGTGAAAGGATTTGTGTGATGAAACAGGCAGACTGACAGTTATCCTTATTTTAAAGTTGTGGGATTGTGACAGAGAGGTTTTTAATAGGTCTAGTGCCCAGTGTGGTTTCCTTCCCTAAGAATTGCATCAGGGGGTCAGTATCTCATGAGCACACTTACATCATCCAGACATATATCTAATGTTTTATTTATTATCTGAAAAATATCATGTTTAGAATATTTGGTAATCTCTAAAACATTTAGTTGTTAGATTGACAATCAGATGTGATTAACTTTTTCTGCAATCTTGCTTAGACATACTTAAGGCTATGTATATTTAATATATCTTATGTGTGTGCGTGTGTGTGTGTGTGTGTGTGTGTGTGTGTGTATATATATATATATATATATATGTTTTTTCAAGATATGTTTAAATTCAATTTTAATCTATTTACATTATATTGAAATTGTGTTAAACTGGAACCACTTTAAGTATACTTGCAATTTAATATGCAATTTAAGTGTATTTCTAAAAAAAGAATTTACAATGTACTTTTAATACTTGATTAACTACAGTTTACAGACACACTGTTTTAATGTGCTTCAAGTACATTTCAGTTGTATTTCATCTCATTAGAAATGCATTAGCGTTACACTACAAGTATATGGTAACACTTTAGAATACTGTTTCTTACTTGCTGCATAACTAATAAGGACTTATAGATAAGGAATACAATTTTATGATCGTGTTAAGTAAGAGTTAGCTAATCAATAACTAATGTATTCTGTCATACCTCCTAAAGAACTACTATTAATTATCTACTAGTTAAGGTTCAAGAAAAATAACTATGAAGTAACTACTAATGAACAGTTGTGCACAATTATATTGTATTGTGACCCTTTCATGTGTGGCCAGGGAATTTGATTTACCACCAGAAACACATTAACGGGTTCACTTACTTTGTAGTTTATTCACTGAATACTTTCAAGAGAATTATTTGTTCTGAAAAGTTTTCCAAGAGTGTAGAAGAAACAGTTCCGGCTCACCGCTTTCACAAAATACACAGAAAAAGAAGGATCAAATATCTATTTTTGAAAATGAAGCAAACAAAACAGAGAAGGATACAAGGAGCTGAGAATGCAATTTTAATCTCACAGCTCTATATTTCCTCATTGTATAATTATTTGGGAACACTTTACAATAAGGTTGTATTAGTTCAAGGGAAGTTCAAGGAAGGGGTCCAGGGAAGGGGGGAGGGCAGACTTAATGTGGTGCATGACTAGCCGTTCAAAGCACTTCATGAGGATGGTGGTAAGTGCAACAGGACGGTAGTCATTGAAGCAGGATGGAGATGGCGTCTTCAGAACTGGAATGATGGTGGATGACGCCCGGGGATGTTGTCAGGATCCGGAGCTTTGCATGCATTGATCCTGCTGAAGGATCTCCTCACGCTGTCTGAGGTCAGCGTCATCACCTGGTCGCCGGGAGGAGGTGGAGTCTTCTGTGCAGTGGTGCTGTTTTGTTGCTCAAAGCGAGCGAAGAAGGTGTGCAGCTCGTTCAGCAGAGAGATGTTGTTGTCACAGGTCTGTGGTGGGGGCTTGTAGTCCGTAATGGTCTGTATCCCCGCCACAGTTTCCTAGTGTCTCTGCTGTCACTGAATTGATGCGCTATCCTCCTGGAGTGCTGTCTCTTAGCTTCTCTGATGCCACGGGACAGGTTGGCCCTAGCTGTTCTCAGGCCCACCTCATCTCCAGCTCTGAAGGCAGCGTTCCGTGTCTTCAGGAGTCTGTAGACCTCCCCTGTCATCCATGGCTTCTGGTTGGCCCGGACAGTAATGGTTTTTGTGACCGTTACATCATCAATACACTTGTTGATGTAGGCAGTGACAGTCTCTGAGTACTCCTGGAGGTCAGTGGTGTTATTGCATGTGGCAGCCTGTTTATACATGTCCCAGTCAGTCGTGTTGCAGCAGTCTTGAAGAACCTCTGATGGTCCTTCTGGCCACACTTTAATCTGTTTGTAAACTGGTTTGGTGACTTGAATGAGCGGTGTGTATGCAGGCATTAGCATAACAGTGATGTGGTCTGAGGCTCCTATGTGGGGGAGGGGGAGGGCTGTGTAAGCACCTCTCTGTGTGTTATAAACAAAGTTCAAAATGTTATTACCTCATGTTGGAAAGTTAATGTGTTGGTGTATTTTTGGAAACACACTCTTAAGGTCAGCATGGTTGAAATCCCCAGCTAAGATGAGAAAAGCATCGGGGTGTGCTGTCTGCTGCTCACTGGTGTGCTGGTACAGTTCATTTAGGTTCATTAAGGTTCCTGTTGCTGATGATGTTGAACAGGGGGAATGTACACCGAAACGAGCAGTATAGCAGTATATTCCCTCGGCAGATAGAACGGCCGGCACATAATAATCATAAACTCCACCAGAGGTGAGCAGTGTTTGCATATCACAACAGTACCGCGGCACCACACATCATTGATGTAAACACAAAGCCCTCTGTCGGCTCGATAACACGTCAGCTGGTCGAACTGAATAGCGCAGTCTGGAACGCTGTTGCTGAGCCGTGTTTCCGTGAACACAAAAAGACAACAGTCTCTTACAGTCCTCTGAGTTGAGCGTAGTAATCGAATGTAGTCCAGTTTATTGTCCAACGAGCGTATGTTAGCCAGTACGATGGTGGGGATAGATGGCTTGTGTGGGTTAGCCGTTAGCCTAGCCCGGATACCTCCACGTTTACCCATCTTCTGCTTCCTCTCACGCCGCTTGTGGCGCCTCTGCTGTGGGCTAGATGCAGTAGTGCGGGTCGGTGATGGCCTCCGTAGCAGACAGAGATCCCGCAGCTGTTCCGCGTGCGGGGAGTTTAACTGTAAAAATGTGGTTCTGCTGACATAGAGAAGAAACTCGTGACTGTATTTGCACTTACAGACAGGTAGACACGACGACAACATACAAAAACACTGCGACTTACAAGACAAAAAACACGAAAACACCGTTCTGTCGGGACAGAGAGAAGCCGCCATCTTGGTTTTATCTTGGTTTTATTAGTTAACGTTAGTTAATGCATTAGTTAACATGAACCAACAATGAACCAACAATGAACAACTCCACTGTTCAGGATTACTTAATGTTTTGTTAATGTTAACTTACACCTTTACGGTCACACTTTATTTTAGGTTCCAATTCTCACTATTAACTAACCATTAATCATGATTTTCGCCTCAATTAACTCCTTATTTGCTGCTTATTAATAGTTTATAAGGTATAAGTTGTTAAGTTTAGGGTATTGGGTAGGATTATGGATGTCATGCATTATATGTACTTTATAAGCACTAATAAACAGCCAATATGTTAATAATAGACATGCTAATAAGCAGCTTCTTATTAGTGTGAATTGGACCCTATAAAGTGTTACCACATTTACTAATGCATCTCTTCACATTAACCACATTAATTAAAATGAACTAAAAATGAACAACACATCTGTTCAGCATTACTTAATCTTTGCTATTGTTAACTTATTGTCACGGTTGGTAAACCATGATCTCGGGGTATTTGCACTTTGTGGTGAATTCTGTGTGTTCCGCGTCTGCACTAATTAGTTTGTGGGCGTCTCCGTTAATTGTATCAGCAACAGCTGCCACTCATTACTCATCCACTATTCATGTGACCCGTCACGGAAACCAGTGACACAAGTCGGCAGCACAACTTTCGAGCAAAATGAGAAAGAAGCATGTTTTTTTTTTTTTTTTTCAAAATTGATGATTTTCGTTTTTTTTGCAGAATCTGTTAGTTGAGATCACAAAGAAGCCTCTCCATGTTTGAGATAGCAGTATAGGTATATTTAAAAGCATACATTTTGAGGTTGAAATCAGCTTGTTTGTCGAAGATTCTAGCACGCAGTAGGGGCGTTTCATTGTCTGTCTGTATTTCCATACTGGATAAGCCGGCTTTTGTTTCTTTTGTTATTGCCCCCGCCCTCCGAGGGAAGCGTGGCTACTTGGTATGCAGCGCTCTGGCCGGCTCTAGCTGATATCAAAATTCAATGAAGATGTACGCCGCAAAGATGATCGCAGACAAGCTGAACCGTGGCCGTTACACCGAAAATGTTTTGAAGTACTTCTTCGACAATCCGGTTGGTTATGAACAAGCGCTCACTGATTCTGAAGACGATCTGAGTGACGATGAAAGCGGCATAATAAGACTGTATAATATCCCTAATCTACAACTGAGCGAAGATGAGGACGAGGAAGAATGTATCGAACTGGTGTCAGACGAGTTGGACCGTAAGATATCAGAGGCTATATCGATAGCAACATTTGATGGGGATAAAGACAGAGAAATGGGGAAAATTTATTTAGAGAAAACATTTAGAGGCAAACAGACGCACAGTGCAAACTTCAGAGATGGTTACATCCACAAAGAAGAACCCGGCAAAGAGAAAGTGTGACAGAATGACTTATTTCATTGGAGGCATCTATATGAGATGTAAATGAGCCCCATTTTCACTCGCAGCAGTGAGAAGAGGTGAGAACTGCACAATCTTTAGAGGCTATTTTCTGCTTTTTGAGTGCCTTCCTTCAAATGGCCACAACTTCTCCAAATATTATCAGATTTCCATGTGTTACACATCGTTGGAAAGCTTGGAGACTACACTTTCAGAATCTGTGTAGTAACTCAATATACCCCAGAACCGACTTGTGTCCCTACTTTCCGTGATTGGTCACATATTGGCTTGTCTCACGTCTTGTGTTTGTGAGATCATTGTCTAATGTTTGATGTGGTTCCCCTGTTCGTCTGGCTCTCAGTGTTGTTTGCGTTTGGATGTCTGTGTTTCCCTAGAACCTCATCCACTCTCCGCACGTTCACTTAGCCACGGACACTTACCTTCGGCTCTATTCCCCACAGTTCCTGTGCCATCCTCTCCTGCGGCCTACACACCGTCATCATCCGGATTACTCAACTTCTCTCCGCCATCAGCTGGATTCCTCACCTCTTCACCATCACCACGGAGTGTCGTTGTCTCATCATCATTGTTTGTTTGTGTACTCGTATTCATATCTTCCCATTAAATCTGTTAACTCGCATCTGCTTCCAGACTGTCCTTTTACCCACTGTCACATAACTATCTCACCACCATGGAAGCAGCGAACACCAATACCCTCACCGATTTCATGCACCACAGCATCAAGAGAATGGATCAGCAGCAGGAGAGCATCTCGAACACCGGACGCGCTGTCCAAGCGCTGGTGGCACAGGTGTCCGAGCTCACCCAGCAGATTTATCAGCTCACGTCTCCCACTGTGCCCATCGCACCGCCTGCGCCGTCCGTCCCCCGGGAGATTCCCCAGGACCATTTCCGGCCAGAGGCACGACTTCCGGCGCCGGAGAACTATGCGGGTGAGCCAGCGTTTTTTAGAACCTTTCTAACCAATGTTCGATGCATTTCGCCCTACAGCCCTGCACCTTCGCTACTGAAGAGTCTAAAGTAGCGTTTACACTCACACTACTGTCTGGCAAGGCTGCCTTATGGGGGACGGCGGTGTGGGAGAACCAAAACCCATGTTGTGCCTCGTTCCATGCCCTCTCCGAAGAGATGAAGAGAGTCTTCGACCAGGCTGCGACCGGCAGGGAGGCCGCCCATCGTCTCTCGGAACTCCGGCAAGGTTCTTCCTCCGTCACCGACTACTCCATCGAGTTCCGCACCCTGGCGGCCGCGTGTCATTGGAACGAGGCGGCGCAGTGGGATAGATTCCTGCATGGGTTATCCGACCGTGTTCAGCAGGAGATCTACCTCCTCGAGCTGCCCCCCACTCTCAACGGACTTATTGAACTGGCGTTACGAGTTGACGCAAGGATTAATCGCCTGGGCCGCCAACCCTTCTAGATCTACCATCTCTCCTGTTAGGGGGCGCTTGAGTCGAGAGAACACGGTCGGTTCTGTCGACGATCACGAGCCCATGCAGGTGGGTAGAGCTCGGCTGTCCCGGAGGGAGAGGGAACGGCGGAGGTCCCAAGGATTGTGTTTTTACTGTGGAGGCTCTGCTCATAACACCTACTCATGCCCGGTAAAAGAGCCAGCCCGATAGTAAATTTGAGGCTACTATCGGGTGGGATCTCCGCTGAGAAGTCCTCACCAACATCATCGACCCTCTTTCCGGTGAGACTGCGGTGGAAGAATCAACATCATGAATGTCAAGCCCTTCTGGACTCCAGAGCCGAAGGTAATTTCATTGATTCTTCACTTGCACATCACTTGAACATTCCTGTCCTTCCTGTGTCTCTCCCCATCCATGTCACCGCACTCAACGGCCAGGAACTGCTTCACGTCACGCACCATACAGAACCCATCACACTGATCACGTCTGGAAACCATCAAGAAACCATATCCTTTTTTCTCATGGACTCCCCTGTTGCTCCCATTGTTTTAGGTCACCCCTGGTTGTCCAAACATAATCCACGAGTGGAGTGGGGTTCTAACACTGTCACATTGTGGAGTGAAAGATGTCATGAGTCTTGTCTGGTTTCTGCTTGTTCTGTTGATCCTGTTTCTGTCTTTCAGAAGGAGAACATGGTTTTACCAAACGTGCCCGTTGAGTATCTGGACCTGAAGGAAGTGTTCAGTAAGTCCTGTGCTGCTTCTCTTCCTCCGCATCGTCCCTACGACTGTGCCATAGACTTAGTGTCAGGTAAGTCTCCGCCTAAGTGCAAGTTATACTCTCTTTCTATTCCTGAGAGGGAGGCCATGGAGAAATACATTTCTGATTTTCCTTAGCCTCTGGGCTCATCCGTCCTTCCTCTTCTCCAGCGGGGGCCGGGTTTTTTGTGGGTAAGAAGGATGGTTCGCTGCGACCTTGCATTGATTACCGAGAGCTGAACAACATTACTATTAAGAATACTTATCCTTTACCACTCATGTCTTCAGCTTTCGAGAGGTTGCAGGGAGCATCTATATTCACAAAATTGGATTTACGTAATGCTTATAATTTGGTCCGCATCAGGAAGGGGGATGAATGCAAAACTGCCTTTAACACCCCTAGAGGGCACTTTGAGTACTTGGTGATGCCGTTCAGGCTCTACAACTTGCCCGGGGTTTTCAAAGCACTCATGAATGACGTGTTGAGAGATATAGTAGATCAGTTTATATATATCTACCTGGATGACATACTGATTTTTTCTTCATCTCTCCAGTTACACGTTCAACACGTCAGACGAGTGCTCCAGAGGTTACTAGAGAATGGGCTTTTTGTCAAGGCGGAGAAATGCGTATTCCATGCACAGTCTGTTCCCTTCCTAGGGTATATCGTTTCGTTCGAGGGAATACGTATGGACCCTGACAAGGTTAAGGCTGTGATAGATTGGCCATCTCCAGACTCCCGTGAGGCCCTACAGCGGTGTCTGGGGTTCACCAATTTCTATCGACGTTTCATTCGTAATTTCAGCCAACTAGCCTCGCCTCTGACAGCCTTGACCTCCCCCAGTGCTCCATTCAGGTGGTTGGATGCAGCTGAGGCTGCGTTCACTAACCTCAAGAACCGCTTCGTTTCGGCTCCCATCCTTGTGGCCCCTGATCCCACACGGCAGTTTGTGGTGGAGGTCAACGCGTCAGAGGTGGGGTAGGAGCAGTGTTGTCCCAACGTGCTGCTTCGGAAGATAAGGTACACCCTTGCACGTTTTTCACACATCGACTATCTCCTGCCGAACATAATTATGACATTGGCAATAGAGAGTTGTTGGCGGTCAAATTAGCGTTAGGGGAGTGCCGACACTGGTTGGAGGGTTCAGGGGTTCCCTTTATTGTTTGGACCGATCACAAGAATTAAGAATACATTAGAACTGCCAAAAGACTAAATTCCAGGCAGGCTCGGTGGGCACTTTTTTTTGGTCGTTTTGAATTTACCCTATCGTACCGGCCGGGTTCCAAAAATGTCAAACCCGATTCTTTGTCACGACTTTTTGGTCCCTCCGCCCGTCCCGTGACTCCCGAGTGTATTATGCCTTAGAAATTAGTGGTCTCAGCACTCATATGGGAGGTCGAGTCGAAGGTCAAGACGGCCTTAGAAGGGGGAACGCCTCCATCCGGTTGCCCACCGAACCGTTTATTTGTGCCGGAAGAGTTAAGGTCCGAAGTTGTTCAGTGGGGTCATTGTTCTAATGTGGCTTGTCACCCAGGGATAAGTAGAACTAATGGGTTGGTTAGACAACGATTCTGGTGGCCACGTATGGCTCGCAATGTCCGCGATTTTGTTTTAGCTTGCTCAGTTTGTGCCAGTGGTAAGTCATCTAACCGACCTCCTGATGGGCTTCTTCAACCGCTGTCTGTCCCTACGAGACCCTGGTCCCATATCGCTCTAGATTTTGTTACCGCCCTCCCGCCCTCTAATGGCATGACGGTCGTTTTGACCGTAGTGGACCGGTTCTCGAAGGCGGCACATTTCATTCCCTTGCCCAAATCACCGACAGCCAAGGAGACAGCGATCACTGTTCTAGATCACGTCTTTCGGCTTCATGGCCTCCCGTTAGACGTGGTTTCGGACAGTGATCTCAGTTTATATCCAAATTTTGGAAAGAGTTTTGCAAATTGTTTGCAAACGGACAATCTGAGCGAGCCAACCAAGATTTAGAGAGGACGTTGAGATGTTTGGTCTCCAAGAATCCTTCTTCCTGGAGTCAACAACACTCTATGGTGGAGTACGCCCACATTTCGTTGCCAGTGTCAGCTACGGGCCTCTCTCCGTTTCAGTGTAGTGTAGGCTACCAGCCACCAGCGTTTCCCAGTCTGGAATCTGAAGTTGCGGTCCCCTCCGCTCACGCGTTTGTCCAGAGGTGTCACATCAACTGGACCAGAGCTCGCGAGACTCTGCTCCGGGTGAGGGAGCGCACTAAGACCAAGGCCGATCGCCACCGGTCAAAGCCACCCGTCTACACGCTTTCTACCAGTAACATTACTCTGCGATCCGTTTCTAATAAATTAGCTCCCAAATTTATCGGCCGGTTCACTATCACCAAAATCATTAGTACGGTGACAGTCTGTCTATTTCAGAAAAAGAACATCATGCCAACAGTAAAATTTGGTGGTGGTAGTGTGATGGTCTGCTTCTGGACCTGGAAGACTTGCTGTGATAAATGGAAACAAGAATTCTGCTGTTTACCAAAAAATCCTGAAGGAGAATATCTGGCCATCTGTTTCTGACCTCAAGCTGAAGCAAACTTGGGTTCTGCAGCAGGACAATTATCCAAAACACAACAGCAAGTCCACCTCTGAATGCCTGAAGAATGGCTTTGGAGTGGCCTAGTCCTGACCTGGATCCTATTGAGATGCTGTGGCATGACCTTAAGGTGTCCATGCTTGAAAACCCTCCAATGTGGCTGAATTCCAATTCTGCTTAGATGAATGGACCAAAATTCCTCCAAAGCGCTGTATCAGACTTCCATTTTAATTGAAAGTTATCACAAACACTTGATTGCAGTTGTTGCTGCTAAGGTTGGCCCAACCAATTATTAGGTTTAGTGGCAAACATTTTTCACACAGGGCCATGTAGTTTTGGTTTTTGTTTTCCCTTAATAATAAAAACCTTCATTTAAAAACTGCATGTTGTGTTCATTGGTTTTCTTTTACTAATATTTACATTTGTTCAATGATCCAAAATATTAAAGTGTAATTAAACATGCAAAAAAATAAGGAACCAACACTTTTTCACATCACTGCAGTTTCTTATTAGCATGCATATTATAATTATTATGAGTAGTAGTAATTAAGACCTTATTAATACCTTATTTTACATGACCTTATTCTACATCCCTAATCCTACCCAATACCTTAATGTAACAACTACCTTATTTACTATTAATAAACAGCAAATTATTATTGAGGGAAAAGTTAGTTAATAGTGAGTAAGTGTTCCCTGTTATAAAGTGTTACCTTGTATTGTATTAGTCCAGCATTTATAACAGAATATTATTAAAATTAGGGATGCAACAGTTTTGTATTAGTATCTGGCTATACCTATATGTTGATGCTTAGTGTTTAGGCAAAAAAAATGATAAATGTTTCAAAAATAAATGTTCAACTGGCCAATTCCTATTGTCTGCAGGTGTTTAGAAGATGCCCATTGAGAGCACCACTGAAGTTCCTGAAGGTACCAGAGGTTTAAATTGCAATAGCTCCATCAATGTAAGTACATGAGCTCTCATAGAGTTAGAACTCATTAAGTATGTATTCTTCTGTACAGAGAGTGAGAGTGAGGCACAAACTGAAAACCCACGGCGAGGGCAGAAAGTGTCCTGGTTAAACGCTGAAGTTACAGCTGTAATGAAACATTTTAAGGGCCACATAGCTAAAGGAAAACTGGCCACAATGACTGAATGCCAGCAGTGTAAAACTGCTGAGGATCCAGTTTTGGTGAGACACAGTGCACAGAACATACAGAATTTTGTAAGAAATCGAGGAATTAGCTTAAAAAGGAAAACCCAAAGCAAGTAATGTTACAGTACATCCTGTGTCTTGATGCCATTCTATTAACATTAGCACTTTGGTTGTTGTTTTTGTTATTTCCCATAGTGCAAAACTATTATGGCATCAGTTCATACAAATGTCTCCTTGTAGAAATCAAGTTTGACTGTTAGTTTTTCAAAAAAGGACAATATTCTGTCCATTTCTCGTTGGTTTTTGGATTACCTGTCCCTTAAATTGTCATTAAAGCTGCAGTAGGTAACTTTTGTAAAAATATATTTTTTACATATTTGTTAAACCTGTCATTATGTCCTGACAGTAGAATATGAGACAGATAATCTGTGAAAAAATCAAGCTCCTCTGGCTCCTCCCAGTGGTCCTATTGCCATTTGTAGTTACGTAACGTAACTTTGTTTGTGTTCAAAATGTAGAAAAACTAGTACAAGCGAGTACACCATGAATCCATTTTCCAAACTGTGTTTTTAGCTTGTCCTGAATCACTAGGGTGCACCTATAATAAGTGTTTATATTCAGACTATTTTAGATTGCTTCGGGGGTACCACGGCGGAGTAACCCAGTACCTTTGTGATTCTTCATAGACATAAACAGAGAGGAGTAGTTCCAGCTAGGATGTTCTTCCGCAAGACGCAAGCAGTTCTGTTTATTAACCGCTAGAGTGTCAAAAGTTACCAACTGCAGCTTTAATAAATTACCATTATGTTGTTCCAAACCCGTAAGACCCCCGTTTATCTTTGGAACACAGTTTAAGATATTTTAGATTTAGTCCGAGAGCTCTCAGTCCCTCTATTGAAGCTGTGTGAACGGTATACTGTCCATGTCCAGAAATGTAAGAAAAACAAAGTAGTCCATGTGACATCAGAGGGTCAGTTAGAATAGATTTTTTTGAAGCATCGAAAATACATTTTGGTCCAAAAATAGCAAAAACTACGACTTTATTCAGCATTGTCTTCTCTTCCGTGTCTGTTGTGAGAGAGAGTTCAAAACAAAGCAGTTTGTGATATCCGGTTCGCGAACGAATCATTCAATGTAAACAGATCTTTTTGAACCAGTTCACCAGATCGAACTGAATCGTTTTAAATGGTTCGCATCTCCAATAAGCAATAATTTGATGTCTGAGAGAAGTACTGGTGATCTGAAAACCGATGCAACCGGTTCTTGACTTGTGAACGAGTCAGTCTATTGTTCGTTTTCTGGCTCGGCTCGGTGTTCATCTTCAATTCTCTCTTCACAGCAGTTCAGTCAGTGTACTGTTTGAGTACATGAATTACTCCGGGATATTGGTTTGTTTGAACTCAGAGGGAGTGTCAGCCATATTAAAAAGTAAACCGCTTGAAGAGCCACACAGATGGGAAATCTAAAATTACCTGTATTACAGTGTATGATGTAGCTGTCCATCAGTGTAAACAATGTGCAAAGTAATTAAACCAAAAAGTACACGATTTATAAAGTTATTGGCTTCTAAAGTAAGGAGTCGACTCTGAATCGCTGAAACGAGTCGTTATAGATTTCAAATCTTTTGCCCATCTCTATGTACGTCACTAGAACACTTTGCATAATAATCTCCGCCTACCATCTCGGGAGAAACAAAACTCTGACCTGCCCCACCCCCCACACAGACGCTCTGGTTAGTAGTCGGTGTGATAGCATCATGTCGAGGAGACAGTGTGTTTTTAATTGTAAAGGCAAGTTTGTTTTATTTTCACTGCCAAAGAATGAAGATCAGAAGAACCAATGGCTAAAATTCATTTCTACCACAATACTAGAGCAGTACAACAAATCCCTTTTGTTGTGTTCACAACATTTCACTGATGACTGCTTTTCTAATCTCTGTGAGTTCAAGGCGGGATTTTGAAAGCGTTTGGCCATAAAAGAGGGTTCATTACCAACTTTATTTGGACCAACAAGCATCTCCGAATCACAACCTGTAGTATGATTATATAGGTATGTGTTTGTTTTCTCCCGAGCGTCTTATCAGTATGTGTGCTGTCTGCAGCCTTTCTTTGTCTGCGCTGATCTTCATTTACAAACACATCATTAAAATGAAGTGTAACTCTGTGAAAACTCAACGAAGATACATGAGAGAGATATCTATAGAAAGCTTGACATGTCTACTTTAAAACTAAACAAGCGCTGCCGAAAATATTCTGTGATAAAGTAATCCATATGAAAACAACGCGATGTCCGTTTTTCACGTCTCCCTTCATTATATCTAATGTGACCACGCCCCCGCGCTGAACGCGCTATTCAGATTCAAACTGAAGCTTGAAACTTGAATACGCCCACCCAGAAGAAAAAGCAGCGAGACTGTTCAAGTTTTTTATTTTACTGTTTGCTTCGCAATGAGAGGAATAAGACATAATTCACCCCAAAAAGATGCTAACGCATTGTTTACCGTGAAGTTGTGTGCGGAACAAACAATGAAAACTGACTATGTCAGTTGACCAATCAGAACACAGAATGCTACCGAAAGGTGGGGTTTAAGGAAACTGAATCTTTTGAACAGCTTCGCGCGAACCGTTTGGGGATCTCTGAGAATTGAGGTAATTTTAAAATGATATTTTGACAAAATGACAATGTTTTTTAACCTTGAATGGATTTAAACCTGTTGTACAGGACATATAAACAGTGATAGGAAGCTTAGAATTTTCATTTTACTGGCTCTTTAAGTCATTTTTGGATTAATGCGTATTGGAGATGCGAACCGTTTAAAACGATTCAGTTCGATTTGGTAAACTGGTTCAAAAAGATCTGGTTACTTCGAATGATTCGTTTGCGAACCGGATATCACAAACTGCTTTGTTTTGAACTCTCTCTCACAACAGACACAGAAGAGAAGACAATGCTGAATAAAGTCATATTTTTTTTAATTTTTTGACCAAAATGTATTGTCGATGCTTCAAAAAATTCTAACTGACCCTTCAGCTGGCATGATAAAAGTACTCATGCACAAATTCAACAACCGAGAGGTGTACAGGTAGTTGCGAGCGAGCGCCTGGCATACTCCCATAAGTTAACTCTGCTTGTACAGTGGAATCCTGCTCTCGCGCAGCAGGCTTCTGCTCGCGGAGTGCTGTTTTGCTCGCTCAGCTGATTTCTGCTCCCTCGAGTCTACATGGCTTTTGACAATTTGGGGGCAGAAAACAAGGAGGGCACTGACCCTCTTATGATTGGTCACTTTCACACAGGGACATCCTTGTACCTTGATTGACAGCTCTCATTACAGGAAGCACGGAGTTGGGTTAAGTTACCACCGAAGAAGAGTGGGAATGAATTAGAATGAGTTTTCTAATATACATAAAATGTCTCTGCATGTATAAAATGCTGCGCAGATCATAGTTAAATCAATCACCATCGATGAATATATTAGCGAACGATGAAGCCTACGTTATAAGGAAGTTAACATTAACGTTACATATTTTCTAACTGAATCATAACATAATTGTTTTCACATGTACTTTTACATGTGAAAACAATTATGTTATGATTCAGTTAGCCTAACGTTAGTTGTCTAAGATACAGTTTTTAAAGATTAAAAGTTTTAAAATGAGTGTCGGGCAATCAGCATCACAAGTGTTGGCTAAGGCGTTAGCTACAAAACAAATAGGCTAGCTAGTTACCTTACTTGTTGCTCAAAAATATGTAACGTTAATGTTAACTTACTTAACAAAACGTGGTCTTCATCGTTCGCAAATATATACATCGATGGTAATAGATTTAACTAGGATCTGCGCAGCATTTTATATGTGCAGAGACATTTTATGTATATTAGAAAACTCATTCTAATTCATTCCCATTCTTCGGTGGTAACTTAACCCAACTCCGTGCTTCCTGTAATTAGAGCTGTTATTATTATTAAATAAATGACATAATTTTAATATTTGGCTGAACTAACCCTTTAAAGTATCTGAACAGTGGATGGGCACCATTTACTTCCATAGTATTTTTTTTTCTCTCCGTACTATAGAAGTTAACGGTGCCCATCAACTGTTCATAAACTAACAGATCTTCTTTTGTGTTCAACAGAAGAAAGAAACTCATGCAGGTCTGGATCAAGTGGAGGGTGAGTACATGATGAAAGAATTTTCATTCTGGAAGTGAATGATTCCTTTTAAGATAAATCAGTTTCTCTACATATCTGCAGCATGTATTGTATGCTCAGAGAATTAATCTCATGTTTACTGTGTGTTCAGTTGAGGGACTTTACAACATGAGGCATGCCCTTTTGATTTATATTAAGTTGGTGAATTACAATTAATTAATTATTTGATGATTGTTTTGTATGGCATTCCTTTTTTTATAAAAAGATTACCCATTTTATTAACTGGCAAATTTGACAACTTTTTTATTTCACAAATTTAAGTCATTATTAAAGTATTTCTAAAACACATTGATCTCTGTAATGTTGTGTATTGTGTTAAAGATAAGAAATGGCAGAAATCAAGAAACTCTACTGACCTCAGTGTGTATCAGTCTCTCCTCTCTTCCTTCTCTGCAAATGTCTTCACGGCTAAAACATCCTACTACCACAACAAAATTAACAGTTGCTGTGACGCTCGGACACTCTTCAAGACTTTCTCTTTTCTTCTTAATCCGCCACCACCACCTCCTCCATCGACTCTTACAGTGGACGTTTTCTTCACAAATAAGACAAGATCCAGTGATCAATTCTCCACACCGCAGACTGAGGACAACTCCACAATGACCGACGCACACTCTTTATCCTCCTCCTCCCCACTCTCAGAGATGGACGTCTCCAAACTTCTCCTGTCCAGTCATCCTACTACTTGTCCACTATATCCAATCCCCACTCACCTCCTTCAAGCGATCTCTTCTTCAGTCATACCTTCGCTTACTCACATTATCAACTCCTCTCTTCAACCTGGAACATTTCCCTCAGCATTCAAGCAGGCTCGTGTAAGCCCACTGCTCACGAAACCATCTCTAAATCCAGCGCTTCTTGAAAACTACAGACCGGTATCCCTTGTTCCATTCATTGCAAAGACACTAGAGCAAGCTGTGTTCAACCAGCTTTCTATGTTCCTTGTACAGAACAACCTCCTGGACAGCAACCAATCTGGCTTCAAAAGTGGCCACTCAACTGAGACTGCTCTGCTTTCGGTTACTGAAGCCCTGTGACTAGCAAGAGAAGCTTCAAAATCCTCAGTACTCATCTTACTGGACCTGTCTGCTGCTTTTGACGCTGTTAATCACCAGATTCTCCCGTCCACCCTCAGAAAGATGGGCATCTCTGGAACTGCACTCCTGTGGGTTAAGTCCTACCTCTCTGACAGATCCTTCAGTGTGTCTTGGAGGAGTGATGTTTCAAAGTCACACCACCTTGCTGCTGGGGTTCCTCAAGGCTCGGTCCTTGTACCACTTCTCTTCTCCATCTACATGACATCATTAGGATCTGTCATTCAGAAGCATGGCTTTTCTTATCACTGCTACAATGATGACACCCAACTCTACTTCCAATTCCAGCCAGATGACACGACGGTAGCTGCTCGAATTTCAGCCTGTCTGAGTGACATTTCTAGCTGGATGAATGACCATCACCTTCAGCTTAACCTTACGAAGACAGAACTCCTGGTGATTCCAGCTAACCCATTGCTTCATCACACATTCTCTATACAGCTGGGCTCATCAACCATTACTCCTTCGAGGACAGCCAGAAACCTAGGATTTGTGATGGATCATCAGTTAAAATTCACAGACCACATTGCTACAAGGACCCAGTCCTGCAGGTTTGCCTTATACAACATTAGGAAGATTAGACCCTTCCTGTCAGAGCAAGCAACCCAACTTCTTGTCCAAGCTCTTGTTCTTTCCAGACTGGACTATTGTAATGCTCTCCTGGCGGGCCTTCCTGCATGTACTTTCAAACCTCTGCAATTGATCCAGAATGCAGCAGCGAGGGTTGTCTTCAATGAGCCAAAAAAAGCTCACGTTACTCCTCTCCTCATCAGGTAACACTGGCTACCAGAAGCAGCTCACATCAAATTCAAGATACTGATGCTTGCCTACAAGATGACCACTTGCACGGCACCAACTTACCTAAACTCACTGGTTAAATCTTATGTGCCCTCCAGAAGTTTGCGCTCTGCAAGTGAACAACGCCTTGTGGTGCCATCCCAAAGAAGTTCAAAATCACTCTCACTGACCTTGTCCTGGACTGTGCCCAGCTGGTGGAATGACCTCCCAATCTCAATTCGTACAGCTGAGTCTTTACTCATTTTGAAGAAACATCTAAAGACTCATCTTTTTCGCTTGCACTTAACCAACTAACACTAGCACTTTTCCTTTTCTTGTCTTTTCATTTATTGACCATTGACCTGACTGCTTCTATTGTTCTCATTTGTAAGTTGCTTTGGATAAAAGCATCTGCTAAATGATTAAATGTAATGTAAATGTGTTCTGCAAAGTAAAACAACATTTTTGATAGATTTATCATCTCTGTAGGACAGAAAGGGGTGTCCCCTTAAACCACCATCCAACTGGTTTGGCCATCAAAGTACTGCTAAACCACAAAAACCAGTGTGTGTGTGTGTTTGTGTGTAAAGTGTGTGCATACATTTTAGGTGAGTTGATATTCTGATCATATTTTTTAAACCAAGCACATTTTACAAATTCCAAACCACATCAATCTTAATTACTTTTTTGCCTCACTTTATTGGTTAAAGAAAATCTACCTAATAATTATGAAAACCTGGATATATGAATATTTTCACTTCCAGTCTTCATGGCCAATTATACATCACTTGTAAATTATTAAATATTAAATTAATAGTGGTTATTAAGATTGATGTGGTTTGGAATTTGTTAAATGTGCTTGTTAAAATAAAAACTATGATCAGAATATCAACTTGCCTAATAATTATGCATGTACTGTACATACAAACACAAGCGTGTGCACACACACACAAACAAACACACATCCATCCATAAATAAATATGAATAATTTGCTATAAAATCCAAGGCCATTAGGAGAGTACTAAAACCTTTAGAACAAAAAAGGTTGTAGGTGAATTAGTTTTTAATAAAAAATAATTGTGTGCTGTACATACACTAAGGGTGTTATTGTAAAAATGTCACCTGTAAACTACAAATGTAATACAACCTTTTGAACATGAAAAAAAAACTTTTTGTAATTTACAGTAATTGTTTTTAAAGAATAATTAGGTAGTGTATGTACAGTAAGGGAAATATTGGCAAAAGTACACGATTTATAAAGTTATTGGCTTCTAAAGTAAGGACTCGACTCTGAATCGCTGAAACGAGTCGTTATAGATTTCAAATCTTTTGCCCATCTCTATGTACGTCACTAGAACACTTTGCATAATAATCTCCGCCTACCATCTTGGGAGAAACAAAACTCTGACCTGCCCCACCCCCCACACAGACGCTCTGGTTAGTAGTCGGTGTGATAGCATCATGTCGAGGAGACAGTGTTTTTTTAATTGTAAAGGCAAGTTTGTTTTATTTTCACTGCCAAAGAATGAAGATCAGAAGAACCAATGGCTAAAATTCATTTCTACCACAATACTAGAGCAGTACAACAAATCCCTTTTGTTGTGTTCACAACATTTCACTGATGACTGCTTTTCTAATCTCTGTGAGTTCAAGGCGGGATTTTGAAAGCGTTTGGCCATAAAAGAGGGTTCATTACCAACTTTATTTGGACCAACAAGCATCTCCGAATCACAACCTGTAAGTATGATTATATAGTTATGTGTTTGTTTTCTCCCGAGTGTCTTATCAGTATGTGTGCTGTCTGCAGCCTTTCTTTGTCTGCGCTGATCTTCATTTACAAACACGTCATTAAAATGAAGTGTAACTTTGTGAAAACTCAACGAAGATACATGAGAGAGATATCTATAGAAAGCTTGACATGTCTACTTTAAAACTAAACAAGCGCTGCCGAAAATATTCTGTGATAAAGTAATCCATATGAAAACAACGCGATGTCCGTTTTTCACGTCTCCCTTCATTATATCTAATGTGACCACGCCCCCGCGCTGAACGCGCTATTCAGATTCAAACTGAAGCGTGCGGCTTGAATACGCCCACCCAGAAGAAAAAGCAGCGAGACTGTTCAAGTTTTTTATTTTTACTGTTTGCTTCGCAATGAGAGGAATAAGACATAATTCACCCCAAAAAGATGCTAATGCATTGTTTACAGTGAAGTTGTGTGCGGAACAACCAATGAAAACTGACTATGTCAATTGACCAATCAGAACACAGAATGCTACCGAAAGGTGGGGTTTAAGGAAACTGAATCTTTTGAACAGCTTCGCGCGAACCGTTTGGGGATTTCTGAGAATTGAGGTAATTTTAAAATGATATTTTGACAAAATGACAATGTTTTTTAACCTTGAATGGATTTAAACCTGTTGTACAGGACTTATAAACAGTGATAGGAAGCTTAGAATTTTCATCTTACTGGCTCTTTAAGTCATTTTTGGATTAATGCGTATTGGAGACGCGAACCGTTTAAAACGATTCAGTTCGATTTGGTAAACTGGTTCAAAAAGATCTGGTTACTTCGAATGATTCGTTTGCGAACCGGATATCACAAACTGCTTTGTTTTGAACTCTCTCTCACAACAGACACAGAAGAGAAGACAATGCTGAATAAAGTCGTATTTTTTGAAATTTTTGGACCAAAATGTATTGTCGATGCTTCAAAAAATTCTAACTGACCCTCTGATGTCACATGGATTACTTTGATGATGTTTTTTTATGGCGTTATTTTTTAGTCAAAAGTTATGAGCGTGTAGACATGCTCACGAGCACATTATGTTATTTCACACGCGCAAAAATGAACCTTCAGCTGGCATGATAAAAGTACTCATGCACAAATTCAACAACCGAGAGGTGTACAGGTAGTTGCGAGCGAGCGCCTGGCATACTCCCATAAGTTAACTCTGCTTGTACAGTGGTACCCTGCTCTCGCGCAGCGGGCTTCTGCTCGCGGAGTGCTGTTTTGCTCGCTCAGCTGATTTCTGCTCCCTCGAGTCTACATGGCTTTTGACAATTTGGGGGCAGAAAACAAGGAGGGCACTGACCCTCTTATGATTGGTCACTTTCACACAGGGACATCCTTGTACCTTGATTGACAGCTCTCATTACAGGAAGCACGGAGTTGGGTTAAGTTACCACCGAAGAAGAGTGGGAATGAATTAGAATGAGTTTTCTAATATACATAAAATGTCTCTGCATGTATAAAATGCTGCGCAGATCATAGTTAAATCAATCACCATCGATGAATATATTAGCGAACGATGAAGCCTACGTTATAAGGAAGTTAACATTAACGTTACATATTTTCTAACTGAATCATAACATAATTGTTTTCACATGTACTTTTACATGTGAAAACAATTATGTTATGATTCAGTTAGCCTAACGTTAGTTGTCTAAGATACAGTTTTTAAAGATTAAAAGTTTTAAAATGAGTGTCGGGCAATCAGCATCACAAGTGTTGGCTAAGGCGTTAGCTACAAAACAAATAGGCTAGCTAGTTACCTTACTTGTTGCTCAAAAATATGTAACGTTAATGTTAACTTACTTAACAAAACGTGGGCTTCATCGTTCGCAAATATATACATCGATGGTAATAGATTTAACTAGGATCTGCGCAGCATTTTATATGTGCAGAGACATTTTATGTATATTAGAAAACTCATTCTAATTCATTCCCATTCTTCGGTGGTAACTTAACCCAACTCCGTGCTTCCTGTAATTAGAGCTGTTATTATTATTAAATAAATGACATAATTTTAATATTTGGCTGAACTAACCCTTTAAAGTATCTGAACAGTGGATGGGCACCATTTACTTCCATAGTATTTTTTTTTTCTCTCCGTACTATAGAAGTTAACGGTGCCCATCAACTGTTCATAAACTAACAGATCTTCTTTTGTGTTCAACAGAAGAAAGAAACTCATGCAGGTCTGGATCAAGTGGAGGGTGAGTACATGATGAAAGAATTTTCATTCTGGAAGTGAATGATTCCTTTTAAGATAAATCAGTTTCTCTACATATCTGCAGCATGTATTGTATGCTCAGAGAATTAATCTCATGTTTACTGTGTGTTCAGTTGAGGGACTTTACAACATGAGGCATGCCCTTTTGATTTATATTAAGTTGGTGAATTACAATTAATTAATTATTTGATGATTGTTTTGTATAGCATTCCTTTTTTTATAAAAAGATTACCCATTTTATTAACTGGCAAATTTGACAACTTTTTTATTTCACAAATTTAAGTCATTATTAAAGTATTTCTAAAACACATTGATCTCTGTAATGTTGTGTATTGTGTTAAAGATAAGAAATGGCAGAAATCAAGAAACTCTACCGACCTCAGTGTGTATCAGTCTCTCCTCTCTTCCTTCTCTGCAAATGTCTTCACGGCTAAAACATCCTACTACCACAACAAAATTAACAGTTGCTGTGACGCTCGGACACTTTTCAAGACTTTCTCTTTTCTTCTTAATCCGCCACCACCACCCCCTCCATCGACTCTTACAGTGGACGTTTTCTTCACAAATAAGACAAGATCCAGTGATCAATTCTCCACACCGCAGACTGAGGACAACTCCACAATGACCGACGCACACTCTTTATCCTCCTCCTCCCCACTCTCAGAGATGGACGTCTCCAAACTTCTCCTTTCCAGTCATCCTACTACTTGTCCACTTGATCCAATCCCCACTCACCTCTTTCAAGCGATCTCTTCTTCAGTCATACCTTCGCTTACTCACATTATCAACTCCTCTCTTCACCCTGGAACATTTCCCTCAGCATTCAAGCAGGCTCGGGTAAGCCCACTGCTCAAGAAACCATCTCTAAATCCAGCGCTTCTTGAAAACTACCGACCGGTATCCCTTGTTCCATTCATTGCAAAGACACTAGAGCGAGCTGTGTTCAACCAGCTTTCTATGTTCCTTGTACAGAACAACCTCCTGGACAGCAACCAATCTGGCTTCAAAAGTGGCCACTCAACTGAGACTGCTCTGCTTTCGGTTACTGAAGCCCTGCGACTAGCAAGAGAAGCTTCAAAATCCTCAGTACTCATCTTACTGGACCTGTCTGGTGCTTTTGATGCTGTTAATCACCAGATTCTCCCGTCCACCCTCAGAAAGATGGGCATCTCTGGAACTGCACTCCTGTGGGTTAAGTCCTACCTCTCTGACAGATCCTTCAGTGTGTCTGAACCCATTCCTTCATCACAACTTCTCTATACAGCTGGGTTCATCAACCATTACTCCTTCGAGGACAGCCAGAAACCTAGGATTTGTGATGGATCATCAGTTAAGCTTCACAGACCACATTGCTACAAGGACCCAGTCCTGCAGGTTTGCCTTAAACAACATTAGGAAGATTAGACCCTTTCTGTCAGAGCAAGCAACCCAACTTCTTGTCCAAGCTCTTGTTCTCTCCAGACTGGACTATTGTAATGCTCTCCTGGCGGGCCTTCCTGCATGTACTTTCAAACCTCTGCAATTGATCCAGAATGCAGCAGCGAGGGTTGTCTTCAATGAGCCAAAAAAAGCTCACGTTACTCCTCTCCTCATCAGGTTACACTGGCTACCAGAAGCCGCTCGCATCAAATTCAACATACTGATGCTTGCCTACAAGATGACCACTGGCACGGCACCAACTTACCTAAACTCACTGGTTAAATCTTATGTGCCCTCCAGAAGTTTGCGCTCTGCAAGTGAACAACGCCTTGTGGTGCCATCCCAAAGAAGTTCAAAATCACTCTCACTGACCTTTTCCTGGACTGTGCCCAGCTGGTGGAATGACCTCCCAATCTCAATTCGTACAGCTGAGTCTTTACTCATTTTGAAGAAACATCTAAAGACTCATCTTTTTTGCTTGCACTTAACCAACTAACACTAGCACTTTTCCTTTTCTTGTCTTTTCATTTATTGACCATTGACCTGACTGCTTCTATTGTTCTCATTTGTAAGTCGCTTTGGATAAAAGCATCTGCTAAATGATTAAATGTAATGTAAATGTGTTCTGCAAAGTAAAACAACATTTTTGATAGATTTATCATCTCTGTAGGACAGAAAGGGGTGTCCCCTTAAACCACCATCCAACTGGTTTGGCCATCAAAGTACTGCTAAACCACAAAAACCAGTGTGTGTGTGTGTGTGTGTGTGTGTGTGTGTGTGTGTGTGTGTGTGTGTGTAAAGTGTGTGCATACATTTTAGGCGAGTTGATATTCTGATCATATTTTTTAAACCAAGCACATTTTACAAATTCCAAACCACATCAATCTTAATAACTTTTTTGCCTCACTTTACTGGTAAAAGAAAATCTACCTAATAATTATGAAAACCTGGATATATGAATATTTTCACTTCCAGTCTTCATGGCCAATTATACATCACTTGTAAATTATTAAATATTAAATTAATAGTGGTTATTAAGATTGATGTGGTTTGGAATTTGTTAAATGTGCTTGTTAAAATAAAAACTATGATCAGAATATCAACTTGCCTAATAATTATGCATGTACTGTACATACAAACACAAGCGTGCGCACACACACACAAACACACATCCATCCATAAATAAATATGAATAATTTGCTATAAAATCCAAGGCCATTAGGAGAGTACTAAAACCTTTAGAACAAAAAAGGTTGTAGGTGAATTAGTTTTAAATAAAAAATAATTGTGTGCTGTACATACACTAAGGGTGTTATTGTAAAAATGTCACCTGTAAACTACAAATGTAATACAATCTTTTGAACATGAAAAAAAAAAAACTTTTAGTAATTTACAGTAATTGTTTTTAAAGAATAATTAGGTAGTGTATGTACAGTAAGGGAGATATTGGCAAAAGTTCACCTGTAATAAGTCAGTCTTGTAACTACAAATGTAATGTTTTTTTGTTGTTGTTGTTGTTTTAATGATAGAAGTCACGTTGGTTAAAATACATGGGATGTTTAAATCCCAATCGGTGGATTTGTCAGACGGTCCCTTTAAGCATCAAGCGCCGCTATAGCACATCAAAAGCTTTCTCCGGTTTAAATTTGCTGCTACAATACACTTATGCGGTATTTAAATAATATTTTTATGTCGATATAAAGTTGATGAATATTTTTACTACTAATCGTGGTAGTGGTATCTTTGTACGATTGTTGAATATATAGAGTAGTGGCACACAGAAGTGAAAGTCTGGTGAATATCGAACCTAAAACTACCTTTACTGTGCTGAATGACATTTGGTATTATTTGCATGTCTATGACAGTGCAATGTATTTATAGCCAAAATAAATATGAATATCAAACCGCAAACTATCTTTACTGCGGTGATCCTTTGCAGTTATGAATGATGAATTACTCTTACCTTTATGAGCAAAAATGTGTTGCTCCTCTGTTGTGAGTAATCTAAAAGATTACTAAATGCATCTTCTTTTGGAAGGCCAAATAAAGTGCTTTACACACAGCATCTCTCTGACATGGCTGCTTCAACACTAAATGTGGTTAATGACCATGCTGCCTTTCTTTGCATGAATATTTGGGCATGGGGGGTGGGGGGGTGGTTAGAGTCTTAACTTTGATAAAGAACTCTTTAGATTTTTAGACTTTAGTCTTTGCAACTTTACAGATCTTATTATGCACCAAGAGCTTGTAACACTATGGAAAGCCGTTGTAACATTTAATCTATAGACCCCTTCACGGTTGACATCACAGGAAAATGAAGTGCGTAGTGTGCATGTCGGGGTCAGAACGTTCAATCGTGTGTTAACGTTAACCAGATAACTTTGTGAAATTGTTGTGTCGTTGACTGTGCAAATCGCACCAGTTGTGGAGTCAAGTTTCAGGATTCCTCCTGGATCTCATCCTTTTCAAAAAAATATACAACATCTGTGGCTGCAAGCTATTAAATGGGCCGACTGGGACAATGCTACGATTAAAGAGGCTCGTGTTTGTAGTGCTCACTTCCACGACAGGTAAGTTGTTTTGATTTGTATCTTTACAGAAAACGTATGCTATTATAATGATCAATAAGATAAGTATTATGGGGCATACACGCCAATCGTCTGATCCATAGTCTGATCACGTCTTTGCATTGACTTTGTATGTAACGTTAATCTACTTGCGCAAATCGTTGAACTCGTGTTTATGTATTTAGTTGTAAACCTTCCATTACTCGGGTCTTATTCAATATAATAAAGTTATGACTTCAAACACAACAATTATAAAACTTTATCTCATCCATTAAATCCATGATTTATCTTTCCATCTGATTGATGGCCGTCAGCGGTTGGGTAGAAGACAACAAATCCCATCATTCCACCCTCCTTCTTAGCGTCATCAAACCACGCGATTGTTATTGTTTAGGTAGTGCGCCCTCTAGTGGCAGGTCCTACTACCTGTACCTTTAACTGTTACTTACCATGGCTTAACTTTAGCCATAGTAAATAAACATCTGTTTTCTCTAAACTGTAGACTGATTTATATACGTCCAGAAAACTCCTTCTGTCTTATTTGAACTGTGGACTTTGTTTTAAATTCAATCAATACTCATATTGTTCTGATGTTTGTCAGTGTATATGCATGCTTAAAGGAGATACTATTTTATATATACTATTCAGTGAAACTGACACTATGATCTGACAGAACAACATAAGACGGTTTTATAAAAAAAAAAAAAAAAACATGCGCTTCTAACTCAAGCTGGAGTGTTTTATTTTGTTTTGCAAAAATCCACCGCTCGCGGTTCTTCTGGTCCGATCAGCGCAGGGCTGTGTGATAGCTGTCAATCACAGTTCTTGCCCACGCCACAGATCCCCTCTCATGCATGTTACAATATCACATGCCTGAAGTTCGATGGTGTGTTGGATTGTACGAAGCGTGATGGCAGAGAGAAAATCTACCAAAAAGATTCCAATTCCTTGGTTAACAACAACCAGAGCTAGAAGATCCAAGCAAGGAAAATAAAGTGATACTTCAATGCTGAAGAGATGGGCGCATTCACAGAACCTCTGGTACACACACACTGACGAACACAAACTTGATGGGAGGGTGCTCGGTGGGAGTAGGTAGGGGCATGAGAGTTGTAAACATTCCAAATTTTGTTTAAGTCCACTTGGTTGCCGACTGTAGCTTTAAAAGTAAACCTAAAACTAGTGCAGTCTAATACAGCAGCCCTGTGGTCCCACAAGCTACACCCTCCAAAGTTGTCATAATTTTTCACTGATCTGTTTGTTTTCTGTTCAAGATGAGGAGGAAGCTGAAGGGGACTGCCCAGTGTCGAGAAAGGATCATGATGAGCTTTGCTTTATACATCATCAACTGCAGGAAGACTACATCAACCTGCAACAGGACTGTTTTAAATTACGCAGTGAGAATGAAGAATTTAGGAATGAATTACAGAAATCCAAATTTTCATACAGCAATGTTAAGAGTAGCATTCGACTTTTACTATTTTTCACTGGACTGACCTCTATAATCTTTGAATGGCTCCTAAAAAAATTTGCTGGCAGTATTGAGATAGGTCAACAAGCCCTTCCTCTAGAGGACCAATTGTTGATGGTCTTGTTGAAATTAAGGATGGGCCTCAGTAACACTGACCTGGCAGTGTTTGTTACATGGCATAGATTTCATTAAACAACAAGCACCGTATCAAAAATTTATCGGAGCTGGATCTCTGTTATGTCTGTCGTCCTCAAGCCATTAATTAAATGGCCAAATAAGTCAGCTATACTTAAAAATATACCCAAAACATTCAAATGTTCCTTCAAAAAATGCATAATAGACTGCACATAAATTTTTATAGCTCGACCTAGCAATTTGACTGCAAGGGCACAGACCTGGTCTAATTACAAACACAACAATACGTTAAAATATTTGATTGCTATCACACCTGCTGGGGCAATTTAATTTTTGTCTCTAGGGTGGGGTGGGCAGTTTTCTGAAAAAAAGATCAGCAAAGAGTCAGTTTTTCTGGAACTGTTGGAGCCTATGGACAGGGTTTTAGCTGATAGGGGATTTTCAATTCGGGACGAGTTTGCAGCTTGCTGTGCCATTCTTTGTATTCCTCATTTTACTAAGGGCAAAAAGCAACTGTCTGCACTGGAAGTAGACACATCCAGACAACTGTCTCGGGTTAGGATTCATGTTGAACGAGTCATTGAACGAGTCATCTGCAATGGTAAATACTTAATGTTACCCTGCCATGCAAGTGCAATTTGCAGTATGGATGTAGCCTTCCCGCTTGTTGATCGCAACCCAGGTTTGGTACATAGAGGTGTTTTTCCCTTGGCGCTGGCTCCACTTAACACACAAAAATCATCACCTATATCGCTATATAAAACCATCTGGACATGCCCACAGACTACGTAATTATAAGCGTCTAGCATTTTGTAGGCTTTTAGTTTTTCTCGCATGTAAACACTCGGCCTGTCCACCAGATAGCTGTATATGGCGGGCCAGTGAATATCTGGCCACTTGCTGAAGTTATCTACCCATTCTGTTATGAGCTCGGGATCTGGCAGACAATTGCCATTAACTAAAACATTAGTTATGGTACTGTTCCCGTTCCTGTGGTGGCAAAGACATAACTTGACACAATATACTGGTCTATTAGCCGCGCCATTTTTTTTCTGACCCCATGCTGTGCGCGCACATAAGCTAGCAACCGAATGTTATCAAACATCGAAGGGGTCTATAAGCCTAACTAGTATCTTTTTTCATGTTACTAGTACTTATTTTTTAGTTACCAGTAATTATTCATTAGATACTAATACTTATTTATTATCTACTAGTACTTATTCATTAGATACTACTACTTATTTATTAGGTACTAGTATTTATTAATTAGATACTAGTACTTATTTATTAAATACTAGTACTTATTTATTAGATACTAGTATTTATTATTAGATACTAGTACTTATTGGTTAAATACTAGTACTTATTTATTAGATACTAATATTTTTTTATTATATACTAGTACTTAATTCAATAGTGACTAGTAACTTTTATATTGTTACTAGTAGCAAATTTTAAATTTTTGCTATTGACTTCTATGAGGATCCATCATTGAGATATAAACTATTCCGTTTTGACTTGTATGTATTCCACTAGTGACTAGTACTTAATTTTTACGCACTAGTAGTTATTCATTGGGTACTAGTATGTATTTTTTTAGATACTAGTACTCATTCATTAGATACAAGTACCTATTAAATAGACACTAGTACTTATTTATTAGATACTAGTACTTATCCATTAGATACTAGTACTTATTTTTTAGACACTAGTACTTATTTATTAGATACTAGTGTTTATTCTTTAGGTACTAGTGCTTATTAATTAAAAACTAGTTCTCATTCATTAGATACTAGTACCTATTAAATAGATATATATATATATATATATTTTTTTTTTTTTTTTTTTTTAATGGAGGAAAAGTAGGAAAATAACAGCTAATAAAATTGGTGTCTTATCTCCATCCTGCCAGCAGAGGTCACTCAAAGATCAACAAACACATTAGGCCACTATATTTACAAAATTAGTTAAAAAACTGACAAATTTACGTAAATAATTGTTTCTTTTCTATTTGGTATCTCAAAAAAGTACATCCATTTCCTTGTTTCAGTTTCCTGTTTAAATCTCTCCTATATGTTGCTGGCTCATTAATATTCAACATACAATTAACATACTGGGCAGAAATGCAAATTTAAAAAAGTACTAGTATCTATTAAGTTCAGGATATCTTTGGTCTTTTTTGTTACTAGTAACTAAAAAAATAAGTATTAGTTCTATTTTTATTTGTTAAAAAGAAGAGCTTAATTAAATACTAGCCACTATTGGAATAAGTACTAGTATCTAATGATTAAAGGCTTAGTTCACCCAAATAGCATTAATAACTTACCCAAAAACAGAATAACAACGAGTACCTGTTCGTTTGTAGATATCTTCAACCTCAATAAGAACTAGTGAAAATGCATTTGGAGATATCTTCATTTAAACAGATCATTACATAAACATGAATACCTCTCCACCGTCCACCAGAGTCATTTACATTACATTTACATTTAATCATTTAGCAGACGCTTTTATCCAAAGCGACTTACAAATGAGAACAATAGAAGCAGTCAGGTCAACAAAAGAACAACAACAGAATACAAGTGCCATGACAAGTCTCAGTTAGTCTAGTATAGAACACATAGCCAGGTATATATAATTTTTTTTTTTTTTTTTTTATTAAATGGAAAAAAAGAGACAAGAAAAGGAAAAGTACTGGTGTTAGTAGGTTAAGTGCAGGCGAAAAAGATGAGTTTTTAGATGTTTCTTGAAAATGAGTAAAGACTCAGCTGTACGAATTGAGATTGGGAGGTCATTCCACCAGCTGGGCACAGTCCAGGAAAAGGTCCGTGAGAGTGATTTTGAATTTCTTTGGGATGGCACCACAAGGCGTTGTTCACTTGCAGAACGCAAACTTCTTGAGGGCACATAGGATTTAACCAGTGAGTTTAGGTAAGTTGGTGCCGTGCCAGTGGTCGTCTTGTAGGCAAGCATCAGTACCTTGAATTTGATGCGAGCAGCTACTGGTAGCCAGTGTAACCTGATGAGGAGAGGAGTAACATGAGCTTTTTTTGGCTCATTGAAGACAACCCTCGCTGCTGCATTCTGGATCATTTGCAGGGGCTTGACAGTACATGCAGGAAGGCCCGCCAAGAGAGCATTACAATAGTCCAGTCTAGAGAGAACAAGAGCTTGGACAAGAAGTTGGGTTGCTTGCTCTGACAGGAAGGGTCTAATCTTCCTAATGTTGTATAAGGCAAACCTGCAGGACCGGGTCGTTGTAGCAATGTGGTCAGTGAAGCTTAATTGATGATCCATCACAACTCCTAGGTTTCTGGCTGTCCTCGAAGGAGTTATGGTTGACGAGCCTAGCTGTATAGAGAAGTTGTGATGAATCAATTGGTTAGCTGGAATCACCAGTAGTTCAGTCTTTGTAAGGTTAAGCTGAAGGTGATGGTCACTCATCCAGCTAGATATGTCACTCAGACAGGCTGAAATGCGAGCAGCTACCGTCGGGTCATCAGGCTGGAATGAGAAGTAGAGTTGGGTGTCATCAGCATAGCAGTGATAAGAAAAGCCATGCTTCTGAATGACAGATCCTAAAGATGTCATGTAGATGGAGAAGAGAAGTGGTCCAAGTACTGAGCCTTGAGGAACCCCAGTAGCAAGGTGGTGTGACTTTGAAACATCACCCCTCCAAGACACACTGAATGATCTGTCAGAGAGGTAGGACTTAACCCACAGGAGAGCAGTTCCAGAGATTCCCATCTTTCTGAGGGTGGACAGGAGAATCTTGTGATTAACAGTGTCAAAAGCAGCAGACAGGTCCAGTAAGATGAGTACCGAGGATTTTGAAGCTGCTCTTGCTAGTCGCAGGGCTTCAGTAACCGAGAGCAGAGCAGTCTCAGTTGAGTGGCCACTTTTGAAGCCAGATTGGTTGCTGTCCAGGAGGTTGTTCTGTCCAAGGAACATAGAAAGCTGGTTGAACACAGCCCGCTCAAGTGTCTTTGCAATGAATGGAAGCAGGGATACCGGTCTGTAGTTTTCAAGAAGCGCTGGATTTAGAGATGGTTTCTTGAGCAGTGGGCTTACCCGAGCCTGCTTGAATGCTAAGGGAAATGTTCCAGATTGAAGAGAAGAGTTGATAATGTGAGTAAGTGAAGGTATGACTGAAGAAGAGATCGCTTGAAGGAGGTGAGTGGGGATAGGATCAAGTGGACAAGTAGTAGGATGATTGGACATGAGAATTTTGGAGACGTCCATCTCTGAGAGTGGGGAGAAGGAGGATAAAGAGTGTGCATCGGTCATTGTGAAGTTTTCCTCAGTCTGCGGTGTGGAGAATTGGTCACTGATGGATCTTGTCTTATTTGTGAAGAAAGCTGCAAAGTCGTCCGCTGTAAGAGTCGATGGAGGAGGTGGAGGCGGCGGATTAAGAAGAGAAGAGAAAGTCTTGAAGAGTGTCCGAGCATCACAGCAGCTGTTAATTTTGTTGTGGTAGTAGGATGTTTTAGCTGTGAAGACATTTGCAGAGAAGGAAGAGAGGAGAGATTGATACACACTGAGGTCCATAGAGTTTTTTGATTTCTGCCATTTCCTCTCTGCAGCCCTGAGTTTAGAGCGATGTTCTCGGAGAACCTCGGACAGCCAGGGGGCAGATGGGGCAGTGCGTGCTGGTCTAGACAACAGTGGGCAAAAGTTGTCCAAGCAAGATGTTAAAGTGGAGCAAAGAGTGTCCGTAGCACTGTTAATGTCCAGAGCAGAAAACTGAGAGAATGGTGGAAGAGAGGATGAAACCACAGCAGATAGGTGAGATGGAGAGAGTGAGCGTAGGTTCCGTCGAAAGGTGACCTGCGTTGGAGTGTGTGCCACTTCAGGAGTAAGTGCTAGGTTAGCAGTAATGAGGAAGTGATCAGATGTGTGCAGTGGAGTAACTGAAGTGGTGTCCACAGAGCAACAGCGCGTGTAGATGAGGTCAAGTTGGTTGCCCGATTTGTGAGTCGCTGTAGTGGACACTAGCTTGAGATCAAATGAGGTGAGCAGAGTTTTGAAGTCAGCAGCCTGGGGTTTATCTAAGTGGATGTTGAAGTCACCAAGCAGTACCAGAGGAGTACCATCTTCAGGAAAGTTTGATAGCAGCACATCCAACTCCTCCAAGAAGTTTCCCAGTGGACCTGGAGGACGATAAATGACCACAAAGTGAATTTTAACAGGGTGGGTTACAGTAATGGCATGTGATTCAAATGAACCAGTACCTGTAGATGATGGCTGAAGTTCAAATTTCCAATCTTTGGATATAAGGAGACCCGTACCTCCACCCCTCCCAGTGGTACGAGGAGTGTGGGAACAAGTGAAATTAGTAGAGAGTGCTGCAGGGGTGGCAGTATCTTCAGGTTTGATCCAAGTCTCTGTCAGTGCCATGAGGTTGAGACCGGAATGGGTAGCAATAGAGGAAATGAGGTCTGCTTTGTTAACTGCAGACTGGCAGTTCCAGAGACCAACTGGAATAGAGAGCATAGTAGTAGAGGTCAGAGGGACATGGCGTAGGTTTGTCAGACAGGCCTTCCTGCGACGTACATAGCGTGCTCTCCGAGTGTTAGTAGTGATAGTAGAGATCTGAAAGCACATAGTGACTACAAGTGTAAGATATTTGAGAGGCTATACAAAAAGTAAATAAAGAGAAAAGCAATACTCAAGTGCCCCGTCGGTGTCCTTGCTCGGTGGAGTCGCGCAGGTAGAGTCGATTGTCTTTACACTCGTCGGTCTTCACACGAGGAGGGCTCACACGAGGGTTGCCGCGACCGCTGCCGCGGTGAAACCTAGTGCTTTGTATTAGCCTGATTACCTGTGATTGAAGTCAGCTGGACACGCCTCGCTATTTAGCAGATCGAAACCAGGCAGTCCCGCGATAGGCAAATGCAAAACCAAGCGCCACTTTCAGCACGTATTAACCAGGGTAAGACACACAATTTAAACCCTAAAACTTTCCTAGCAATGATGATCACACACTAGTCTGATGAGAAAACAAGACAAAACACTCACAAGCTGCTGTCCTTCTATGTTGCTCGACTGTTTCTTCTGACAAGTGCTTTCCAAACAGCTAATTAAGTACTTCCACTGGCTTTGGCCACGCCTCGCTATTTAGCAGATCGAAACCAGGCAGTCCCGCGATAGGCAAATGCAAAACCAAGCGCCACTTTCAGCACGTATTAACCAGGGTAAGACACACAATTTAAACCCTAAAACTTTCCTAGCAATGATGATCACACACTAGTCTGATGAGAAAACAAGACAAAACACTCACAAGCTGCTGTCCTTCTATGTTGCTCGACTGTTTCTTCTGACAAGTGCTTTCCAAACAGCTAATTAAGTACTTCCACTGGCTTTGGCCACGCCTCGCTATTTAGCAGATCGAAACCAGGCAGTCCCGCGATAGGCAAATGCAAAACCAAGCGCCACTTTCAGCACGTATTAACCAGGGTAAGACACACAATTTAAACCCTAAAACTTTCCTAGCAATGATGATCACACACTAGTCTGATGAGAAAACAAGACAAAACACTCACAAGCTGCTGTCCTTCTATGTTGCTCGACTGTTTCTTCTGACAAGTGCTTTCCAAACAGCTAATTAAGTACTTCCACTGGCTTTGGCCACGCCTCGCTATTTAGCAGATCGAAACCAGGCAGTCCCGCGATAGGCAAATGCAAAACCAAGCGCCACTTTCAGCACGTATTAACCAGGGTAAGACACACAATTTAAACCCTAAAACTTTCCTAGCAATGATGATCACACACTAGTCTGATGAGAAAACAAGACAAAACACTCACAAGCTGCTGTCCTTCTATGTTGCTCGACTGTTTCTTCTGACAAGTGCTTTCCAAACAGCTAATTAAGTACTTCCACTGGCTTTGGCCACGCCTCGCTATTTAGCAGATCGAAACCAGGCAGTCCCGCGATAGGCAAATGCAAAACCAAGTCCACATGGTAATACAATAAGCAGAATCAGTTTGCATTAGGATTGCATTTTAAACTAAAAATAAGCCACATGTCTTGAAGAGCAGAGATAAAATAATATACTGTCGCAGTCATTGTTTATTTTTCATCATGTTTCATCTGTAAAACGTCTATCTGCATGTTATTCAGCTACATCTACAGCAAAGCTGAATTCCTGGAACTTCATCAGTGAGTCTCACTTGTGGAGTTTCTGTGCAATGATACCCTCCGGCGACGAATATGAATTAAAAGTATTGAGTATTAATTGAATACTCATTATTGATTGCAAAACCCTAATTTGAGTAAAATACCTAAAATAATTACGAACTTTGAGGTAAAAATTTGCAATTCCTTACGTTCTTCTCCAGGGTAAAGAAGTGTGCTTTTTTTCAGTTATTTTATCATTATATTTATTTCTTATATACTCAGTTTTGTATATTATGGTGAAATAGTGTTATTACAAAAGTAATATTCCTTATTTAGTTATATATATATATTATTTAATTGGATTAAGGTCTGGAAATTGGGCTGGCCACTCCATAACATTAATTTTGTTGGTTTGGAACCAAGACTTTGCCCGTTTACTAGTGTGTTTTGGGTCATTGTCTTGTTGAAACAACCATTTCAAGGGCATGTCCTCTTCAGCATAGGGCAACATGACCTCTTCAAGTATTTTAACATATGCAAACTGATCCATGATCCCTGGTATGCGATAAATAGGCCCAACACCATAGTAGGAGAAACATGCCCATATCATGATGCTTGCACCTCCATGCTTCACTGTCTTCACTGTGTACTGTGGCTTGAATTCAGAGTTTGGGGGTCGTCTCACAAACTGCCTGTGGCCCTTGGACCCAAAAAGAACAATTTTACTCTCATCAGTCCACAAAATGTTCCTCCATTTCTCTTTAGGCCAGTTGATATGTTCTTTGGCAAATTGTAACCTCTTCTGCACATGCCTTTTTTTTAACAGAGGGACTTTGCGGGGGATTCTTGAAAATAGATTAGCTTCACACAGACGTCTTCTAACTGTCACAGTACTTACAGGTAACTCCAGACTGTCTTTGATCATCCTGGAGGTGATCATTGGCTGAGCCTTTGCCATTCTGGTTATTCTTCTATCCATTTTGATGGTTGTCTTCCGTTTTCTTCCACGTCTCTCTGGTTTTGCTCTCCATTTTAAGGCATTGGAGATCATTTTAGCTGAACAGCCTATCATTTTTTGCACCTCTTTATAGGTTTTCCCCTCTCTAATCAACTTTTTAATCAAAGTACGCTGTTCTTCTGAACAATGTCTTGAACGACCCATTTTCCTCAGCTTTCAAATGCATGTTCAACAAGTGTTGGCTTCATCCTTAAATAGGGGCCACCTGATTCACACCTGTTTCTTCACAAAATTGATGACCTCAGTGATTGAATGCCACACTGCTATTTTTTTGAACACACCCCTTTCAACTAATTCAACTAATTGCCCAATTGCACAGCCTTAAGAGCGTGCATATCATGAATGCTGGGTCTCATTTGTTTTCTGAGAATCTACTGAACCTACTGGTAACTTGTTTGCCACGTAACAATAAAAAAATATACGAAAAACCTTGATTATTCTGGTTAGTCACATTGTACTGCTATTATTTTGAACAATACTGTATATATATTGGGCCAAATTGTGCAGTCCTACATTTACAGAAAACCTGGCGTTTTATTATTATTCATATATAATTTTTTTTTTTTTTTTATTATTAATACCTTTTGGCCTTCTTTTCAAATAAAGAAAATGTTTACCCAAATAGCATTAATAACTTACCCTCACAAGTCAGTCTATTGTTCGTTATCTGGCTCGGCTCGGTGTTCATCTTCAGTTCTCTCTTCACAGCAGTTCAGTCAGTGTACTGTTTGAGTAAATGAATTACTCCAGGATATTGATTTGTTTGAACTTAGAGCGAGTGTCAGCCACATTAAAAAAAAGTTAACAGCTTAAGTCATTTGTGGATAAATGTGTATTGTAGACGCAAACGTTAAAAACGTTTCAGTTCGATTTGGTGAACTGGTTCAAAAAGATCCGGTTACATTGAATGATTTGTTTGCAAATCGTATATAAAACTGCTTTGTTTTAAACTCTCTCTCACAACGGACACGGAAGAGAAGAAATAGGAATAAAGTCGTATTTTTTTGCTATTTTTGGACCAAAATGTATTTTCGATGCTTCAAAAATTTCTGACCCTGATGTCACATGGACTACTTTGATGATGTTTTTCTTACCTTTCTGGACATGGACAGTATACAGTTCACACAGCTTCAATGGAGGGACTGAGAGCTCTCTGACTAAATCTAAAATATCTTAAACTGTGTTCCAAATATAAACGGAGGTCTTACGGGTTTGGAACAACATGAGGGGAAGTTATTAATGACATAATTTTACTATTTGGGTGAACTAACCCTTTAAGTACTAGTATCTAATGAATAAGCTCTAGTAACTTTACAAAAGACACTAGTACCGAAAGAACAAGCACTAGTACCTAATGAATAAGTACTAGCACTTAAAGGAACAGATACTAGTATGGCTTATTGATTAAACGTTACCATGGCTTGCCATAGTAATTGCCATATTGCTGCAGCACCTGGGGGAACAGTTTAGGTTTTGGTGCCTTGCTCAAGGGTCTTCCTCAGTTGTGTGTTGAGGGTGGAATAAATCACTGGTTATTAAATGAATTTGAATTATAGCATATTACATATTAATTTCATTTTTATAGAATCTGAAAATAAAATACTGCTCATGTACAGACAAAACAAGACGATCACATTGATACATACTGGAATTTTATTTATGAGACGTAACCTTAAGAGGAAGCAGACTTCCAAAATCATTCAGAAGTAACAGAGGACAAAAATTTCATACTTTTCTGTTTATTGGATGATTAGTTAGAAGGGAAGACCCCTGTCCAAAAGACGGACATGTAAAGAACAATTTATTTCTTCCATACACTGTTTTCATAGTCCCATTTGGCTGAAAAGCCCTCAACAGGGTTGATCCTCATATCAAGCATTCTCTGGACCTCCTTCTGCTTGTATTCGGCATCAAAGGTATGGGGGACATCTCCATAAACTAAAAACACACAGAAAACATACAGATTCAATAATTGTATGCAAGTATGATCCTGGATGGAGATGATCAGCAATACTTGTATACAGGCTTGTATGTTAGTCAAGCGAAACATACCATACTTCCTCTGCCACAACACAACTAGGCCAGTGAAGCCAATGAAAAAGAAAATTCCTGCAACTACTGATTTCCATTCTCCTGATCCCTTGTCCATTTCAGCAAAGCTCTCCTTGAAGCTGATACGATACACTGAAATAAACCATTAAAAGAAGGCAATTAGCCTATTAAAATTAAAACTTGGTCTTTAACAATACTTAGGTATTTAATATCACTCACATGCGATCTTCTCCTCTTTAGACAGTGCAGCCCAGGATCCCTTCTCCTTTTCCTTTAGAGACTTCTGCTCAGGACTCAGCTGCTGCACAAACTTGATATCAGGAAGAGGGCTCTCTCGCCGATCAAAGTATGCTGGCAGTGTGTAGTCCTCAACCTTAGCAACTCCTGAGAAGACAAGTAAAACAATGTTAGACAATTTGCACACACATTAATGTATAATAATATATAATGTGTCCATATATACATTATTATATAAATACACCTGCACAAGTTGGCATGTAACTTACCATGTCCACCACGCAGGCAGATGGAAGTGGACAAGGTCCGATTACCAACTAGGCGAAATACTCTAGTTGCCAACATCCTGTGCGAGAACAAATGTTTAATGAGAAATTAATATTCTTTCCACTTTGAGAAATTTTTAATTTAACAAAAATGTAAATATCAAATAACTTTTTAAGAGGGCACCAAATTTATTATAAATACAGCAAGTCAGAATACATCATGTTATTCCATTTAGATCATATACGAGTAAAAATATGAATGCTCTGGTGTGCCAAAGTCCAAAGCTGGGTGCAAACATATACATGTAGTATATTGGTGACTTTCAAAATGTTTTCACACATTATCTGGTAAATGTTACCATGTAAACATAAACGTAACATAATTACTAATTTCAGTGCTTCAAGGGTGAACTATCAAAATATAATTTATTTTTAATTGTAGAAATTATTTGTGATGGGGACAAAAAAAAAACCCTACTTTGTCCACTGCAGACTGTGACATCTATTAACATTTATTATGTGTAAATTGTTGATGCTTGTGTCTGTGGTATCCCTGCAAAAGTATGTTTCCTGTTTTACAGAAACAATACAACACCCCATAATATTACAATTATTTTACCATGCTTCTTAAATGGTATTCATTAAATCACATTGACTGTAATCAGGGTAGAAAACATGTATTTACAATATAAGAAATAATCTTTGTTCACAACTAATTATAAAGAAAAGAAAGAGAAACAAAAAGCAAAAGACAGGACATCATTACAACAACTAACGTTATATATTAATATATATTATATGAATATGCAAATCATACAATACAACAATATTACCATCGCTTTACTATGGTATCGTCACACCTTTTATCCCTTAAACCGGATAGTCAGCACTTATTGCCATAATTGTGTTGCAGTAACACTGACTTTGCCATGAGCCGGTTAACGAACATTGCAAGGTCATATGCGTAGTTGGGATTTGTTAAACAACAAAAGTATGCCATGAACATCTAGAATACCTAATATATTAATTAACAATGTGATTGCGTATCCTAAAGTATTTTTTACTCTGTTGCATCGTGCTGGATAAATTAGAACACATTTACCCTATCTACTGCTAATGCTAAAGCTAAAGCTAATGCTGAAATACAACATCAGTCATCATCCACAGTAGCCTCAATGTCACTAACAGAATTTCAAACACACGCATTCGATCGTTCGACACATAAAATAACATAAACAAATCTTTATTAAATCAGACGATATAGAGGCCACAGTTATATAAAAATGTACAAAAAATAAAGAAAGAAATGTATCTCACAAACCTCGCGCCTCCTACTGTCGCTCGCTCAGGAAAGGATAAAGGAAGTGAATCAGTGACGCAAACATGAAATAGATGGGCAGAGCGTTGACTTCTTCTTCGGTTTTATGGCGGGTAGCACCAAAGTTAGGTGGATTATCGCCACTTATTGTATTGGAGTGTGAACCAGAGTTTACCCTTTCAAAACGTGAGAAAAAAATTAATTAATTAAATAAACCCACTTCTTTTCCTAAATTCTCTTAAGCAGCCCAGTTCTCTTCAGATACAAATTAAACTCTCTAAATCCATAAGTAAATATCGTTTTAAGATTTAGGTTATCCCCTCCCATCTTTCGAAGTTCATTTTTCATTGTTTCTCGTTCATTATTATATTTTAGACAAACACAAATAACATGCTCTACTGAATCTTCCAAATGCTTTAATTACTGCCATTGCTTCATATTTACTAAGTGAGATATTCAGGGTTTGTTAATTTATAGAAAATGAAGAGCGAAGAATTCGCACCAGGTGTGTTTTGCGTTTTATATATATATATATATATATATATATATATATATATATATATATATATATATATATATACTATTACTATTTATTACTATATATTTATAAAAATCCTGACAATGTCACTGCTTAATACCTATAAATTGTGATTTATGAATTTATTTATTTTTTAATTATTTATTTATTTATTATTATACCAGTGTTCTGAGTGCTGAAGTTATGACGTCACTTTGTAGGCCAAAACGCGGAAGTGAGTTTGCGTTTTAGCACTTCGGGTTCCCTCGCCCTAAAGTCTAGTGTTTTTTGAATGGGTTTTTGCTAAATTGCCTGAAATAAGGTCTGTGGTTAACAAAGCCTCTAAATATTTTCGCGTTTTGATCTATGACATAAAAAACACCAGTTATAACCTGCTTGTGATTTTTTAAAACTTTATTGTGTCTTAAAAATGGTGGTTGCTAACAGGTTGCTAAAAGGAACTACATCCTTTGGCAGGGACTTTAGACGTCATTATGACAAACATGAAATCTCACCCCGCGTTTCAGCCTCAGGCTCTTAGAAGTTTACCTTTCAGTTAATATACATAACCAGGGGCGGACTGCCATCTGGAGCACCGGGACATTTGAAACCTGAAAAAACTGAACCGTTCTGTTCACCACACACGCACGGTTCGGCACGCACTGGGACCGCCGTTCAACTTAAATCTGACAAAGCATGGTTTAACACGTAAAACAAACAGGGTTCAGTTAATATATGTTTCTGCACATTCTGGATTCCCAGACATTACCCTGGGCAAATCATTCACTCTTGTTCAATACTAATATGAATGTTGTATGAGTGCATTCTCTTAAAGTGACAGTCTTTATATTAATCGAACAGCAACAACAAAAAAACCACTCACTGCTCTTGATTAAAAAGCTTTTGTAACTTTAATAAAGAATAATCTTTAAGTTATAGTCCAAAATGCAATGCGGTTTTACATTGTCATTCCTTACCTACTTATTTGTATTTTTAGTATTTTTATTCTTTTATTATGTGTTTTATGTTCTGTCGCTGTCATTCTGTTGTACTGTGGAGCTTCTATCACGAA
This sequence comes from Carassius gibelio, assembly GCF_023724105.1. Classification (NCBI taxonomy): domain Eukaryota; kingdom Metazoa; phylum Chordata; class Actinopteri; order Cypriniformes; family Cyprinidae; genus Carassius; species Carassius gibelio. The sequence continues at coordinate 27,288,227 of NC_068388.1, read as the reverse complement.
AACAAATTCCTCGTATGTGTAAACATACCTGGCAATAAAGCTCATTCTGATTACTTTATTCAATTTCTGTACCTAAAAACTAATTCAAAAAACATGGAAGTCAGTTTATTTTATTTGTATTTTTACTCTATTGTATTTATTTGTTCTGTTGCTTGTAGTTAGAATATTCTTAATAATATGATAAAATATATATTTTTTGAAAGTGTAGTTTTTCCATAAACATAGCACATACAATGGTACTGAAACCGTGAAACAAACCGAACTGAAAAAGTTGAACTGTTCCACCCTAATATTTACATAATCATTTGGCAGATGGATGGTTTCATTCAAAGTGACTTACAATAGATAAAATCTATTTTAAAAAACTATATTACAAATGTATATAATGATAAAAGTTCAAACTAGCACACTGTTTTACATATGGGATACAGTAATTTTTAGTGCCAAAATTGACCAGAAATTTAGATTTTTCCATTTCTAGCCTACAATATGTAGCCTAATGTACAATGCTTATTTATTTTGAAGGTGACGAAGGAAGCAACAGTAGCACTGCTAGTGCTCCTGCTGTTGGACAGTTCAGCTTTTGAGTCAGAGCAGAACCTTCAGGTAAAGCTTCGAACAAAGCTTAGCATATAATTTTTCATTTGTGCACAAAATGTTATAAATTGTTTCCTGTGTTATATGTTTATTCAGCGATTGCAGCCACTGATTTGCCAGAGGTAACTGATCGTTATTAATGGGCCAACAGCTGTTAAATATTTTCTTATATACCTCTGTTTTGCTATTAAAACTAGGCTATTTCGTTAAGGTATGTAGCCTATACATGGTGGTATATAAAAACTTGCTCACTGTATTGTAAGACTGTAAGGTGAAAAATTACGAGTAGTACCTATACTGCTGCTTCTGTCATGATGATTTATGACATTGACCTTTGACCTTTTGACAGGTTGAACTTCCGGTAACCTTATGATGGATGGGCTGAACTTTCCGAATGAGTTCATGGGTTAACCTATGACCCTTTCCCACACATCGATCATGTGGTTTTGACAGAAAGTTTTACCCTATTGACCTAGTTAGTTCTAAATTATATTTTTGACGGCTAGTTTTTACGGTACATGAAAGACTCCCCACACATTGATCATGTGGTTTTGACAGAAACTGTTTGAACTTTGTGCCAGTTATACGGTTATGTGTGTGTGTGTGTGTGTGTGTGTGTGTGTGTGGTTATATGGCTTCTCCCCCCCTCCCATTACATTCATGAGCAGTATATAAATGGGATCGGTGTGTTCTACGTTTATATATAAAACATTCTATAATTTATGTAATATAATAATTATCATGCTAAAGTAGAAAAAAAAACATTTTAGTTATTCCATATATGTGACATTCAGTTATTTCACATTCATATATATATATATATATATATATATATATAAAACATCCTATCCTTTATATAACATACATAATCTAAAAGCAATTTAACTAAGGTTGAAAAACAGTCTGTTCTTTTAAAAAAGGTTATAAATTAAACTGTATAAAAAATATACTGAAACCGACTGTTTCAGATAAAACAAGATCCATTCTACATTTTTAGAGAGCAGAATGAGCTGTTTTCACACACCTGACCCTCTGTGTCCCCACTGTCTGCGTCTGCACGCTACCCTTCACTCTCGTCCGAGTTTACTACAAAATCATAATATCTTCAGAGACGTTTTTTAATTAAAACTAACGTATCTCACTCGGGAGTACCATGTTTTTGACACTTTTCCTTTTTTTTTTTTTTTTAAGTGACATGACATTCAGCGAAGTATGGTGACCCATACTCAGAATTCGTGCTCTGCATTTAACCCATCCGAAGTGCAGACACACAGAGCAGGGAACACACACACACACACACACTGTGAACACACACCCGGAGCAGTGGGCAGCCATTTATGCTGCGGCGCCCAGGGAGAAGTTGGGGGTTCGGTGGCTTGCTCAAGGGCACCTAAGTCGTGGTATTGAAGATGGAGAGAGAACTGTACATGCACTCCCCCCACCCACAATTCCTGCCGGCCCGAAACTCGAACTCACAACCCTTCGATTAGGAGTCCGACTCTCTAACCATTAGGCCACGACTTCCCTTTTCTGACGGTTCACCTATGGATTACGGTTGGTGTGCGGCTAGCATCTCTTGTACCCCCCTCTCTCCCTCCCTCTCTCTCTTGCTCTCTCTCTCTCTCTCTCTCTTCCTCACATGCGTCTTTACACACACATTCGTCTCCAAGTCTTATTTTCTTCTTTTAATGAATATAAACACACTATACATTCACAAACAATATAGAACAAAACATTTACAATAGTTTTAGTCATCACTAAAAATATACATTTTACCAGGATCGGGGAAAAAAATATATAATTGAACAGAATGAAGAATATGGTCTATTGAGGAACCCGGACGTGTCATTGACACAATTCAGTTAAATTCATTTCACATTAATCTTTGCAAAACATTTTCTATATTATATTTAAAACCTCTTATATCCATCTTTATATCATATCTTTTTCAAAAATCTGTTTAATTATTTATTTTAACCATACACCTACAGTACCACCACACAATAAAATGCTGCATGCACGTACATTTTTAATTAAATTTGGTTTTTTAAGCGAGTTATGACTACCCTATAAATTTAATCATAAACCGCACGTACCTTGTTAGATCACTATAATATTCATGCCACTATACAAATTTCTATTCTGATAAACCATATAAACAAGCGGACATACGCATGGACATATAACAAAATAAAAAAGAGACTTATCTCTATTTTAAACAATATGAAAAAATAAATAAATACAATTATATATGGCAACGTGTTACTAAAGTGGAACATACATTTTAAACAAGTATCCATAGTGTTTATCAAACTTATAAAACACATAGCAGTAACAGACATGTTACTAAACCAAAGCAAAATTATTTATCATACATTTTTTAATCATGTATTCAACATATACTTATAACACCAATGTCTGTGGGGTTGTCAAAATACCTCCAGTCCCCCCACCCGCTCAGACTCCAGGGGTTAAAGAATATGGAAATAAATAATTATATAATGACATCATCATCCTAAAGCAATTCATTAAACAAAAAAGTATAACTTAAAAAAAAAAAGATAACATATTTTAAATGTGATTATATATAGCATAGTATATAAAATAAACATTTCTGATGATACATATAAAAAATTATCCCTTACATTTTTTAGACCGGTGAGAGATGTCCAAACATGAATGAAATATCCCCAAAATAAAATAACACGACTTAAAAAATAAAATAAAATGTTTAAATCGTAAAAAGAATCTCACAGGTCCCCGTAGTGAAATGTATGCGAGACCTGAAGGGGTGCTTCACACACCCCGCGAGGCGAGGGTGGAGTTCCAGACCGCATGATCGAAGTCAATGGGTACATTATTTCAAAGCTAACATTAATGTAATGTTTGAATAATCAGTACCCCACTACATCTGATGTAATTCATTACATCTGTTTAAATGTTTCTTAATTCAACAAAATAATGATATATTACCTAAAATATTCTTTTTCTATAATATTATATAATAAATAATTATTTATATCATATCGTATATATGATTATATTATATTAGATGCATTATGCATTAATCACTTTAGATTCTTTAAAGTTCTTATTTTCAGCACAATCTTCAGTTTTAATATCATCTCTCTCTCTCTCTCTCTCTCTCTCTCTCTCTCTCTCTCTCTCTATCTCCCTCTCTCTCTCTCTCTCACACACACACACACACACACACAATTAAACATGATGCCAAAGTCTTTCTGTATGTTTTAAAAATAAAACTAAAAATATTGATTTTGCTTTAAATGTATGCTGAGGACCACGTTTGTTTGTCAGCATAGACTGTGAAGTTTAGATGAAGTTGTTTTATCTTTTAGAAGAATTCTTTCAGAGAAAGACCCTCGATCGTATTCGACCATTGAAGATGGTTCAGGAGAGATGACTTTGCTGACCCACGCATCACGGTCGTAAACCTTTCACATATCTACGGTACTCTCAGACACAGAGCAGGAAAGACATTTTTTTTGCAGGGCCTCTGTTTAGCCGTTCCAAAATACCTCCATTTAAAAGCAAAAATATTAAAATGACCACCTGTACATCTAACAGGCTGTAGTTCTATTTTTATATATTTTGTATTAACAGTATCCTTACTATCCATATTATATTTTTTATTTAAAACAATATATTTAATCGGTAGTATCCCCCCAACGTGTGTTTTCCATCAGTTGTTGGCCTTCAGCCTTTTTACGTAGTGCTTTTCAGTTACTGTAAGATCGCTTTACACCAGTGTAATGAAAGTTAACTTTTCTTAAAGTTTACAGGTGTATTTTACTGTATCCGCATCCTTCTATCCTGTAGATTGTATGTGTACTGTAAAATAACAAATATACATTTGCTTAAAGTCAGTAAAATAATTACACCTACAATTTGAAACGTGTTTAAACACATTGTGTGTCACTAAAGCAAGGCACACCGTCTAACGTCTTATTTTTTAAATAACATGATTACTGGCATCATCTCTTCATATAATTTAGACACCCGAGTGCTTTTCTTACACGAGTAGAAAAATCTTTGTCTTTGGATGTGTTTGGCAGAAACATAATTTCTACATCAGAAATTTTTTTAAATCTACGACTGAACGTTTCTCATTCGACAGAAATACTATCTTCAAATTATTTACCCGGCCTATAACACTCGGTGTGAATGTTCTTACCTAGAACAGAAAAACATATGCTTCGACTATTTTGTAGGCATCGTGTAATGTTTAATGGTTTACTAAAGAAAAACTGTAATCACCAGCAGCTGTGATTTTCAAAATGAAAGAAATGTACGAGCTAAGGATGTTTCAACTATTATTATCATTTCCTTTTGACCCAGATAAACCGGTAATTAATTTTCTATGTGAGTGACACAATATACAGTTCTCATACTATTTGTGTAAATAGCCGTGCTAAAACATTTATGACTATTTTTGCACGTCAACAGATTATGTCAGGGGTGTTTCTTTTGACGGATTTGCTAGAGGCACTATGTCACCTAGTTGTAACGTGATTACGTTTAAGATCCATAAGATTGCACTACATTCACCCGAAAAGGTTGTAGATATAGTCTTTTATACGGGAAATGTGTATCAGAATAACAATTACCTAATAGTGATCTCCACTCTTCTAAACTATTGTGAAAGTTTTAATGAAACTCTGTATATATCTTTTTTTTCTACTACTGTATACATAATTGTTTGGTTGTCTTTGTACAATATTTCAATAAATAAACCGCTGTTGATAAGTTGTTCATTTAAGTGAGAGGCGGGATGATTTTGACAGTTTTAGTCATTCATTGTGCTTAAGATCCGGAAACCGAGCTACGACTGGAACTGCGCTGTCACGTCTAAATGACCCGTTCTTCTTTAAGAAAACACGAGGCGAGCAGTTTCTGACATCTATTAATTCACTTCATTTTTTCACCACCGCAAATGTTTTGTTTAGCATACATATTAGGTTTAGTCAGTTACATAGGTGTCACGCATGAAGTTTATAGTTATTTTAAATAATTATGACAGAGTTACAGGTTTAGGTTAATGGGGTGCCTGTAAGCGGTGAAAACTTCAGGCATCGGAGACGACGGTGTTACTCAAACAGCACATAGCGTTATATTTTAACAAACTGTATTCCATGTTACTAAGACAATCATTGCAGTTGATGTGGAGAAGCTGTTTGTTTGTAATTAATGTATCTATTACAAATCAGAGTTTGCTACTTGCACTTTTGCCTGTCATTTTTTTCGTAGTTTGCAGAAGCTCTTCTAATGGGGAAGACTTTAATTTGCTCCTGTTATATGAAAACATGGGTAAATGTCCTCAGAATTTTTTTATTATTATTATTATTAAAATAATACAACCATAGGCAGCAACAACAAAAATATCAGAAAAAAAAATCAAAAAGGTAAAGCGGCTCATGCTGAAAATAACAGCAACATTTTGTCACCTTTAACTTCAAACAATGTTTAAAAAACTGGTATGGAATGAATTTTTGATGGTCACTTTTTAGCACATTTACAACAATATTTGTCAACTTAGAGATATTTTAAATAGGCTAGTTAAATATGAATATTAAATGTTACACCTAAATGTTAAATGTTAAATGTAAATCGAAATGTTAAATATACATTTAAATCTAAATGTTTAATATAAATTTACATATAAATGTTAAATATAAATTTTAAATATAAATGTTTCTGTTGAAGCTAAATATTTAGCTAACATGCAAATTTAAAATGCCGGAAGTGCCAAAATAAAAGGTCGATGAGGTCAGCGTGTGTGCATTGTGTTGAATAAGTAACGAATAATAGATATAAAAAAAAAAGTAATGAATAAAAAACATCTCATCCGAGGAAATTGACTCTTGGACATGGATTATCATGATAATGACTACCTAGAATAATAAACACGTTTGGATAAACTGTATTTGAAGAGTAGGCTAGTGTTACTTTTATGAAAAGTGAAAACTTATGATGACCTGTAGCCATAATAGCCAGCCACGAGGGGTCTCACTTTGACTGAATATTATGTCCTCACATAGACGGTAAGAGAAATGGACACAGTGACCCCATTGGATTCAACGGAGGAAATTGAAGTCAATTAGAAGCACACACTTCCTGGGGGTCGGGTGTACTGCGCGAACTCAAACTGAGCTTGATGACGTTACCCAGATAGCCTCATAGACAGTACAAGATTGCCTGCGAGCTTCTCCTCCTGTCCATACATAAATTTCTCTACTGTGCGACAGATGGTTATGACGCAATCGTTAGCCTATTTTTTTTACAAAAACTGCTTCTACGAGACCATACCGTAAGATACAAGATAATGGAGCCTTTTATACATTTTCGTGTTTCTTAGTTAATTAATGGGCAAATGGAGTTTTCAAACGCCTCAGATGTAAAATTATTCGCTGTCAAAGTGACTCCAAAATTAATGGGAGTAAATGGAATGCTAACGGCAGGTGGGGGTCCGCTAGCCAATGGTGGTGCCCAGGGGTGCTTCAAAAAAATATGAAACCCTGCCCCACTGTGTCCTAGACTTTATCACTCATCATGTCATCACTCTCTGTCATGTTCGCATGCTTAAACGCCAGCAAGAGCCTATTTCCCCGTCCAACACTGACCAGATACGGTATATATTGACACTACTGTCATTCAAAATGTCCAACGAATTGGCATTATCCGAGAGCATATGCTCTTGCTGGTGTTTAAGCATGCAAACATTTTCATAAAAGTGACACAAGCCTACTCTTCAAATACAGTTTCTCCAAACGTGTTTATTATTTTAGGTAGTCATTATCACGATAATCCATGTCCAAGAGTAAATTTCCTTGGATGAGATGGTTTTTATCTGTTACTTATTTGACTCGATGCTATAAACACACACACTGACCTCATCGAGCTTTTACTTTGGCACTTATCGTTATTGGCATTTTGAATTTGCATATTAGCTAAATATTTACATTTAAACATTTAGATTCAACATTTAGATTTAGATTTTACATTTAGATTTAACATTTAGATTTAGATTTTACATTTAGATTTAGATTTTACATTTAAATTTTAAGGCCCTATGACATGAAAATTTCACTTTCTGAGGTTTTTTAACATTAATATGAGTTCCCCTACTCTGTATATGGTGCCCAAGTTTCGAGAATCGGTGTATTTTTTTCACTTTATTTTTTCGGAGTTGTCACACATCGCGAGTATATCTGCACTCTTGCCTAAACTGCCGTTACAATGAATGACAATGAATGACGCTGTTATGCTGCACAGCGCAGCTGTGCTCACTGTACTGTATTCTGTATTACTGTATTCATGTGGTGTATTCATGTGTTTGCTGTTAGTTGTGGTAAAAGCATTTTGTGAGAGAAAACATGTTGCAATAATGATGAAGATCACTGCATTCACGCGATAAACACTCTGACTACTCAACCTTCATCACTGCAGCCTTTCATGTGATGGGAAAAGATCGAAAAAATAATTATATAATCAACACTTCCACGATTCGTTAACCTCGACAGCTGTAATAGTAAAAAAAAAAATATATATATATATATATATATATATATATATATATATTTGAGAGGGGTTTCACATGTAATAAGCATTTCGATTGCAAAGATGTCAGCCAATCACAACAGTTGTCGTTTACTCAGAGTCTGACAGCAGACACGCCCCTTCAAAAGAGCAATCAAGCCAGAGGGCTAATATCAGGATATAAAAATGCTTTTTATTTCAAAATTTAAATGTAAAAATCATACTAACAATATAAGTACACCTAAGGAAACATTAAATAGCATTTAAAGAAAAGGAAATAATCCATGTCATGGGACCTTTAACATTTAGATTTAGATTCATCATTAAATTTTACATTTAGAATTAGATTTAGCATTTAGATTTTACATTTAGATTTAGATTTAGATTTAGCATTTAGGTGTAACATTTAATATTTATATTGAACTATTAAAAATATCTCTAAGTTGACAAATAGTGTTCTAAATGTGCTAGAAAGTGACCATCAAAAATTCATACCAGGTTTAAAACATTGTTTGAAACTAAATGTGACAAAATGTTGCTGTTATTTTCAGTGTGAGCCGCAAACTCACAAACGGCACCCCATAAAAAGGGGGGTGTTGCTACATTACAAACTAAGATACCATTAGGTTGGACAGTTCCAAAAGAGATGAACAACAGTTTAACAGAGTAATCACAATCATGTTATGCAGGATATAATTTATTATTTATTTTGTAGGAAATCTCCTTCACTTTGTTAGTTGGTAAATAAGTATGAGGAAGCATTCACATATTTTTGCAGCAGATGTTACCCACTGCATTATTATACTTGCAATAAGCAGTCACAGCTAGAAGAGAGAACTATGCCAAAGAGCATAGCCACAGAAAAAAAAGACGCTTTGTACAAATAGCCACACTTGCAGTCTTTGCACTTGACTCTTGATGCAAACTAATCTTCTTAGATCGAAACCGGTTCTTCTTAGTGAACCAGTTCACCAAATCAGACAGAATCGTTTGAAATGGTTCGCCTCTCAGTAAGCGCTAATCCACAAATTACTTAAGTTATAAGTTTTTTTTTTTTTGCGTGGCTGACACCTCCTCTGAGTCAAAATAAGCCATTATCCTGGAGTAATTCATTTATGTTAGTATTCATTTTGTGCTTGTATAAAAAAAAAAAAAAAAAGCTGAATTTAAAGTAAAAATAATGCCAGGTGATATTAATGGGAATACAAGAGTATTCAATTACATTTAGCAAAAATCTGATAAAAAAAGATAAATAATTTCAGTTGATTAAAGAGATTAATAAATGTTGCTGTCAACTGAATATGTCAGAAGAGGAGAGACAAAATCTTATTTTGATGAATTGTATAGCTTATTAATAAGGCAAAAGGGGCATGAGATCCAAGGCTAAGTGGTTGGAAGAGGAAGGAATAGTTTTTTTTTTTTTTTTTTTTTTTTTTTTTATATATGCCTCGGTTTTATTTTTATTTCAGTTAACGACAATGTTTTTTTCCCACCTAGTTTTCATTTTTTCATTAATTTTCGTTAACGATTACAACGATTATTTTCCCCTCATGAAAGCTGAATGACAATCATCAATAATATTTGACAATCCCTCATTCAGACGATTAGCATAGACATGTGCCAATAATTTATAATCATTACAAGGTAATTGGTCTCCAATAACAGATTATCTTTGTTAGGTTTGGGAAAAAGAGTGATGAGACCATGTTTCATGTGGGAGAAAGATTTACCTTTTGAGATACAATCTAAATAGGCATTCTATTGCATTTCCCTGATATCCAAAAGAAACAGAAAAACTCCACAGTTATGCCATCTATTCCAGGTGATTTCCCCTTAGACATCTGTTGAACTGCCAAGTCTAGTTCCTCAATTCCTAGCTCATCTTCCATAGATTCTTTAAAGTTATCATCCATTGTCTTTTTAAACCCCTGAATCCTATTTAAGAAAAAACAACAATCTTCTTTAGAAAAAAGGGATTTATACAAATTACTATAAAAAAAGTTTTAGTTTACTACTTCTTGATTTTCAACAATAACATCATTGATATTTAACTTCCGTTTTTGTTTCTTAGTCTGTCTTTGTTTTTCCAGTCAAAAATAGGAGTTAGAATAGTGTAGCGTATCAGACCCGAACCAGACAAATTAAAGAGTCGATCAGGACTGTGGTTGAAACACGAGCCAAATTCCTCAGAAAGGCAACAGGAGGTCGTAAATCATTCCTAGTGCCAGAGTCAGAAGCAAGATAACCAACCAACTCTTTCACAGAACAGCTTTCAACATTAACACCACTAGAACAATTATTGACAATTTCAATTTAGAGAAGAGATTGTCAAATTTTGGACAAGTGATCAAGATGCAACGCCGGCCAGCACATGTAAACCCATAAGAGTAATAAACAAGATCCTTGGATTGACTTCCCCCACACCTAGCAGAACCAGAATGAAATTCCTAAAGGCGGGCATACACTGTGCGATTTCTGTGTGATTTCGGCAAGGTACCAACTCACACTGTACGAGTAGATGGCATGCGATGTAAAGCCAAAGCTCACGATTTTTATGCGCTCACTGTACGGTCCGATCGTCGAGTTGCGATTTGACTGCTCACACTATACGTGAGGAATCAACCGAGTCAACATGTAGGATCCCTCAGAACCGGGATGTTTGTGGCGGTTTCTGAATAAACATGCTTTCCCGGGATAAACACACTGCTTTGGTGATATGCGCAATTCTGTGTGCTGAAACGTCCAAAAGAAAAAAAAAAGGAAAAAAAAGGCATATTGGCCATGGCCGTGGCCAATATGGTTTATCCATTTTTCAACATGAACTGGAGGTAAGCAAGCATTTTCTTCCCTCTTTTTTTATCTTTCTTTACCATAACTCCACAAGTTTTCCCTCCATCACTTCAGTCCACACTACATGCCGTGTCACCATGGTTTCGTTTATGGTTTCGCGCACGCGCAGTGAGGGAAACGCGGAAAATCGGTTCGTAGCCCTGCTTCAATAGTGCGATACCTCACGAGAGGCGGCCAAAATTTCTGACATGTCAGAAATCCATCCGACCAAACGATTGCCGGTCGGGAGAGGTTAATCACCTCTAGTTTCCCCTTGTACACTGCACGACAAACGACGCACGAAAATGCTGAAAGTCGGCCCGAACTGAAAAAGAGTCGCACGAGTCAGACTTCGGCTCAAAATCGGATGAAAATCCCACAGTGTATGCCCGGCCTAAGAGGAACTTTTAACCTTAAGTTAAGTTTTGTAACGGCGTGTCTCAGAGTCTGACCTCGAGTGCCCGTTCAACTTCAACCAGCCCACACAACTCCGCATCGTCAGCCAACGCCCAACCATGGGCTTCCCAAGACATCACTTCAACGACTACTGAACTTCCAGCCAATCAGCGACATCTGGAAACCCCCTTTCAACGACAACAAAGGGAACCCCCTTTACACAGGAGAGGCAAGTAACTCCTCCAGACATTTGTACTGGCATATCTAATATTATTTTAACCTCACTGAGGAACTCAATGCGAGGGTTAATTAAGTGATTGATGGCTGTCCATGTCTGTGCAATTTCACATATTGCTGTAAACATGGGATTCCACATATTGGTTCTCTTCAACTAATTTTTCCCTAACTTTCTATCTTCCTCCAACTTGTATGAATGTGTGAGTGCATGTGCTTATGTGTTAGATTAGTTTATGTCTTAGATCATTGGTCTCAAACTCAATTCCTGGAGGGCCACAGCTCTGCACAGTTTTGTTCCAACCCTAATCAAACACACCTGATCCAGCTAATCAAGGTCTTCAGGATTACTAGAAACTTCCAAGCAGGTGTGACAGGTGTGATTTGGAGCTGGTTTGGAGCTAAACTCTGCAGAGCTGTGGCCCTCCAGGTTATTGAGTTTGAGAACACTGTCTTAGATTTATCTAATAAAGCCTTATTCATATTGAAAAGAGAAGTATCTTGTGTTTTGTGCTTACAAGTAAATGTCTTAAACTGCAGATCTTGTTACTGTGCTAATTAATAGTGTTTTCACTATAGTTTAATATAAATATCCAGTGCAGATTTGATGTTAAATGGCTCATTCAGTGAATCGCAGGGCACCTCAGTGATCAGCCGTCAAACTGATTCTGTTCAAATTCCCTTTAAAATCTTAAATGATTCCCTTTGAGCTAAATTGACCAGTTTCCCTTACAATAGGAATATAGTTTTTTCCCCCCTTCTTCGATCGAACGAGCCCTTGAACAAATAAATGCTCCCTTGGCCTTTTCCAAATATATATTATCAAGATTGCACTGTAAATTGTTTAATTCAGTCTGCTATTCTAGCGTCAAATCATCTTTACAGCACAACGCATTAATGTGACTAAATTTTTGTCCTATCTTTTTAAGTGTTGATGATTGCTTACTTTTCTTAATAGCTATCTGTTTATTTTTTAACTTGAACCATTCCCATTTATTCAGTGAACACATTTCCAATTCACCTAACTACATTACAAAACTCTGTATCTTCCAAGAGGGTATTATAACATTTTCATATGGGGTGTATGTAATTCTCTCTTCCACCCAGAGAAAGTGTAAAAAAAATATCAGATAGGGGTGATGCTGAAATTTCACATCTATTTACCTCATTAACTAGATTGTCTGATATTAACCGATAATCCAATCTTGTTTTCTGGTTGGGTTTTTCATTCTCCAGTAATCTATTTGATTGGCCTTTGTGGTCAATTCAACTATTGTTTCATCAAATGTGTGGCAGTGTCTCTCAGGTGTGTTTGATTAGGGTTAGAGCTAAACTCTGCAGCGCATTGGCCCTTCAGGACAAGATTTGAATAACCCTGCAATAGCCGGTAGGGTCACTTTTATGGTCAATAATTTTCCCAGGAAATCTATTTAACGAAATCATAACTCCTGCCGAGTGTGATGTACCATGACTGAAAAAGATAGAATCTCCTCGTTGCAATTTCCAAAATTGTGCGTCAGCCTCAGCTGACTGGGTTTCTTGCAAAAAAACACAATTAGCCCTTTGCTCCTTACAGAAAAGAAATATAGCCTTATGTTTTACATTATCTTTCAACCCCCTAGTATTTAAAGAAATAAAGGACAACATTTAGGTGATAAGTAGAAAACCTATAAACAATGTACAAAAGAGTGTTAACGATGCGCAGGAATGAGTCATTAGTCCTAAATCTACGTTTAGTGTAACTAATCCTCTATACACTATAAGAGGGAGTAAAGGAAAACTACAAACTGAACAACTAATGTAACAAAGGTCTATTTAAATATGGAATCATCTTCGTCTACTTTGTTGTGTTTTTCTTAATTTTGGCAGCCATAAAGCTATTGATCTAACAGGTAAACAAAGTAAACATTCAGTGTCTGCCATTTGCTGGCAGGCAAAAAAAGAAAAAAAAAGAAGGTAATTAACTTATCATTGACCATGCTTAGATCATAACATCAGGTTTTTTAACCCCAGATGTTCAGTGATGCATTAACAAAAAAAGTTTGGGTAGTGTTGATACTTACATGTCAACCCCCCATAAAAAAAAAAAGTTCCATCTGTATGTCTATTTTTTTTTGTCAGAGCTTGTACTGCATTAAGAATAGCAGCGCCAGTGTTCACATCCTCAATTTCACTTTGGTCTCTTTTTCTTTGGATTTGGCTCTGTTTCCATTTCACCCTTAATATCAAAATCATCACATGCCTCATGGAGAGCAGCCAAATTGTAGTTGTGGTCTGACATGATTCCAAGAAGTAATAACAAAGAAGAAAAATATATATGCATATATTTTTTTGTCCCTTAATTTGAAACTATGTTAAATGTCTGTTTAGTAGAGGGGTTGTTACACTAGTTTATCACATTTCAAGGACTAAAATTAAACTTTTTTTTTTTTCTGCAAAAGGGCTACCACTCACTCCGGCATCTTGTTTACCTGCCACTTATTACTTGTATTTCGGGAGAGATTGATGAATTCACGTGATGTAAATCCGACTGACAGGACTTTGTGGACTGCAGCACAAACAAACATGGCGGCGGTTCTATATTACAGATCAGTGGGCGGCGCACATCTCACATTACAGATCTAGATCAAGATCATTTAGAAAGGTTTTTAAATGACAAAACACACTCATTTACACATATTTATGAATCAGAATATCAGATTGTTCATGAAATGGTATGCAAGTTTGTGAATATTTTAAATAAAAAAGTAAAAACTAAATAAAAACGATCGATCTTTCATACAGCGTTATTGTAGACGCGTTGTGTCACGTGACAAGCCTGATGCGTCGCCATGGAAACAATAAGGGAACGTTCTAAAATAATGGTCGCCTTAAAAAAACTTACTCTGGGGGAACCGCTACAATATTTTAAACTCATCACTGAAAAGGTTAAAGTTCACGGCATAGAATCTTTAAAATATGTCAGAGAGTTTTAAACACCAGTCTGGTATTGTGGCTACATTTCCACGCCGCGGAACGTGACAATGATTGAACTTTGATTGGTTGTTGGACATGTCAATCAAATGGCCATATGGGAGGACCTTAGTCAATGAAGGCTGCCATGAATTCCAGACTTTCAGCCTGACAACACTTTAAATTTGTTTTACAAGGTAGTAATGGGAAGTTCAGATCATTTTATCGACTCAGACTTTTGAGTCTCATTCAGCAAAATGAAAAAAAAAAAGTAATTTTATTCATTTTAGCAAAATGTAATAAAAATGTTACGTGTTACTTCCCCAACACATCTACAACTTACACAAACGTTAATCACACTACAAACAATACAAACACTACAAACAATACAAAAGATCCTTCTGAAGTTAACACTTATGTCTGGTCATGTTGGACTATGAAATTTAGAATCTGATGGTTCAGACCTTTGTGGTTCCATGTGCCTTCCATTCACAGTTTATTCTACAGAAATACACTACACTTATTTTTTGTAACTAAATGTGATTGCTTTTGCCATATATATATATATTGGTTTCTTATTTTGACCAATAACTTTGCATTATGGTGGGGGGAGTGCATGTAAACTGGTGCAGGGTTAATATTCAGAGTTAATATTCATCTGAGGAATTGAAATGCAACTATTTGTTTCTCAATCACATGCAAATGTTATTTATAATTAATCACACTTTCAAGTGTCAGTTCAGATCTTTAGATGTGTGTTTGTATTTTGCAATTTTTTAGCAATTGTCAAATGTGTTGACAGCAAATTGCTTGTTCAATTTAAATGTGAATATTATTATATTAAATAAATTACATTTAAAAAAGTGTTTTGTCATCTTTAGTGGGGTAACATTTGTTTATGATTATTGATTGAAGTAAAAAAAAAAAAAAATCCCAGTTGACAGAACATGATTTAGGTTGACTGGACTAGAAAATAATAGTTAAGTCAACTTAAAGAACCTTTGTTACTTGGACTAATTCCACTGTAATTGGAAGTTATATTATTATATAACTTAATATAAATATAATTTTATAAATATAATGATAATATTTTGTCAAGATAACAAAAAAAAATTGGCAGTGAGTAACAAAGTATTTTTAGTTGACTCAAATTATTTTTTACAGTGAAGGGGAAGTCGTGGGGAAGTCGAAGGGGAAGTTTATTTTTTAGGGGAAGTCGTGGCCTAATGGTTAGAGAGTTGGACTCCCAATCGAAGGGTTGTGGGTTCTAGTCTCGGGCCTGATGGAATTGTGGGTGGGGGGAGTGCATGAACAGTTCTCTCTCCACCTTCAATACCACGACTTAGGTGCCCTTGAGCAAGGCATCGAACCCCCAACTGCTCCCCGGGCGCCGCAGCATAAATGGCTGCCCACTGCTCTGGGTGTGTGCTCACTGTGTGCTCACTGTGTGTGTGTGTGTGTGTGTGTGTGTGTGTGTGTGTGTGTGTGTGTTCACTGCTCTGTGTGTGTGCATTTCGGATGGGTTAAATGCAGAGCACAAATTCTGAGTATGGGTCACTATACTTGGCTGAATGTCACTTCACTTAAAATTATTTTATTTGGAAACCAAACATTTGTGATATCAATGTCAGAGTGGATTCAGAAAGGGACTGAAATGAAATAAGGAGAATGAAATAAGGAAAGCTCTAGTGAAAAAAATAAGCGGTAATAGGTATTTTTATTTTACTTTTATTTATTTTTTTGACATTGAGAAAGCATTTGACATGGTGTGGAAAGAAGGGATGTTAATTAAATTAGGTTATATAACTGGATTATGGATTTATTGCAAGAATTAACAATACAAGTGAGAGTAGGTACTGAATACTCTGATATTTATCAAGTATAATGGAACCCCTCAAAGAAGTGTTTGCAGTCCCATACTTTGTAATATAATGATAAATTATATTTTGGGGAAATTGAATTAGGAATAGGAAAAGCACTATATGCGGATGATGGGGCGTTGTGGAAAAAAGGGAAGAACCTGCAGTATGGGCAGAAAATGCAGGAGGCTATATATGTTGTTGCAAATTGGGCTAATCAATGGGGTTTTTGTCTTTCAGTTGCAAAAACCCTATGCTTTTCAAAGAAGAAGAAAACTCCTGAAGTTAAATTAAATTCTTATAAACAAACATGAGATCAAGTATCACTAATAAGGTATCTGGGAGTATGGATAGATTCCAAATTAACATTTGGGCCACATATTAAGAAAGTAGTTGATAAATGTAAGAAAGGAGGTTTAGCTCCTGCGTACCTAACTAGCCTTATACCACGTTACAATCCATTACGCTCCCAAGGTCTCAAAACGCTGGACTTTTGGTAGTTCCTAGGATAGCAAAGTCCACTAAAGGAGGTAGAGCTTTTTCACATTTGTCTCCCAAACTCTGGAATAGCCTTCCTGATAATGTCCGGGGTTCAGACACACTCTCTCTATTTAAATCTAGAATAAAACGCATCTCTTTTGCCAAGCATTCGAATATTGCATCTCTTAAATTTTGACTGCAGTTGCATCTGATCAAATGAGCGTTCTTATTCTTTAGCTTGGGTTAAACTAATACATTTTACTTTGTTGGAACAGCAGCTATGCTAATTATGTCTCTATTTGTTTCTCGATATAGACAATCTCCAGTCTGGATCCAGAACACCTGAGAAGAGATGATGCTGACCCCTCAGAGGACTTCAGATGATGCTAACCCTGAATCAACAAACAGAACTAACAAATATTGCTACAAGTGTGATTGCACCATATAATAATTGCTGTTAATAAAAATCATTGTCTGGCTGACTATGTTTTGTATTAATTTTTCTGAATAATCCTGTCATATGCACATAAACTGACAGTCACCACTTATAACCTACAACTAAATATTGTAGAAATGTAATTTTCTGTAAAGTTCCTTTGTAATGATTTGTATCGTAAAAAGCGCTAAACAAATAAACTTGAATTGAATTGAATTGAATTGAATTGAATGTTCTGAGGTGCTTGGCAGGAGTGGATTGGGGAGCTACTAGACATTCTCTTAGAAGGGTATAAAGTGCATTAGTTATAGGTCAGCAATTTATTGCTGTAGAGTATTATATGGCTCAGCATAAACATCATTATTAAATAGGATAAAAGTTATTCAAAACCAAGCCCTTAGAATATGTTGTGGAGCGTTTAGATCCTCTCCTGTGACAGCTTTAGAAATTAGTTAAACACCACTAGACATTCATGAAATTCATCTTAAAATGGTATATTGGACTGGTATTAAATGTCATTTTACAAATCATCCAGTAAAGAAAATATTGGAGAGCTGCTGGGAGTATGAGCAGACATATCTGAATAGCTTTGGCTGGACAGTAGGAAAGCAGGCTCAACAAATATCAGTGTATCAGTATCAGTGATATCAATATTTAATTTAATAAATGAAAACCAGAAATATATTCCAAAATGGACAATAGTGCAGCAGCATTTAGGTAGTAATTACTTTCAGTTTTAACAAATTCATACAGATGGTTATGCCATGTATATCCCTCACTTTAAATATAAATCTGCAAAAAGAACTGCTAATAATATATCAGTATAAGCAACAGAGAAGATCGCTATTTAGATAGTGGGTGGAAGAAATCCAACCAACAACAGTGGTATCCTGTTCAGATTCATATTCTGTACTCACAAGTATACTGAGTGGAAAGTCGGAATTCAGACAAGATACAGTGGTTACGGAATGTATTCAGACCCCCTTAAATTTTTCACTCTTTGTTTTTATTGCAGCCATTTCGTAAAATAATTTGTAAATTTTTTTCCTCATTTATGTATACACAACACCCCACATTGACAGAAAAACACAGAATTGTTGACATTTTTGTAGATTTATTAAAAAAGAAAAACAGAAATATCACGTGGTCCTAAGTATTCAGACCCTTTGCTATGACGCTCATAAATTTCTCAGGTGCTGTCCATATCTTCTGATCATCCTTGAGATGGTTCTACACCTTCATTTGAGTCCAGCTGTGTTTGATTATACTGATTGGACTTGATTAGGAAAGCCACACACCTGTCTATATAAGACCTTACAGCACACAGTGCATTTCAGAGCAAAAGAGAACAACAGAATTGTGGCAAGACACAGAACTGGTCAAGGTTAGAAAAAAAATTCTTGCTGCACTTAATGTTCCTAAGAGCACCGTGGCCTCCATAATCCTTAAATGGAAGACGTTTGGGATGACCAGAACCCTTCTTAGAGCTGACCATCCGTCCAAACTGCGCTATCGGGGGAGAATAGCCTTGGTGAGAGAGGTAAAGAAGAACCCAAAGATCACTGTGCCAGAGATGTAGTCGGGAGATGTGAGAAAGTTGTAGAAAGTCAGCCATCACTGCAGCCCTCCACCAGTCGGGGCTTTATGGCAGAGTGGCCTGACGGAAGCCTCTCCTCAGTGCAAGACACTAGAAAGCCCACATGGAGTTTGTTTAAAAACACCTGAAGGACTCTGGTTTGATGGTCTGAACTTTTTGGCCTTAATTCTAAGCGGTATGTGTGGAGAAAACCAGGCACTGCTCATCACCTGTCCAATACAGTCCCAACAGTGAAGCATGGTGGTGGCAGCATTTCAGCTGCAGGGACAGGATGACTGGTTGCAATCAAGGGAAAAATGAATGCAGCCAAGTACAGGGATATCCTGGATGAAAACCTTCTCCAGAGTGCTCAGGACCTCAGACTGGGCCGAAGGTTCACTTTCCAACAAGAAAATGACCCTAAACGCACAGCTAAAATAACGGAGTGGCTTCACAACAACTCCATAGCCATGTTTCCATTATCGAGCTAAGACCGGGCGTGCTAGTGCGTGCCAGGGCCAGTCGCGTTTCCACTGTCACTTCCGGGGCTTGATCGTGCCTCGCTGGGGCTTCCTCGGGGCCAATGGCCAGGGTTTTTTGGCCCGACGAAAACCTTGGGCCAAAGAGGGCCAGCTGGGGCTAGAGGAGTGGTTATGAACAAAGGCGGAGTTTCTCAGCGTCTAGAGAGTGTCAGCGCAGATCATTTCAGAAAGATAACAGCTGTAACACCAGCATTAAAGACGTTTTAAAATAAGTTGAGCTCAAAACTCACTCTTAGTTAGCAGCAAGTGTTTGAAATAACTTGATCCGATGTGGATTATAATCACTAAACAAGGCAGAAATATTTATAAGCGATGTAAAAGACTACGCACGCTAAACATTAACGTTACCATATTGTCACGCTGTCAGTCTCTGTTTTCCTGGGTGTCCCCTAGTGAGCTCACTTCTCCTTAGGCACTTCACCATAAGCACTTTAATTCCGCTAGTCTGGTCATGTCTTCACAGTAATTGCACTCCAATTAAATCGCACAGGTGCTGACAATCCTTTGTCATTAGTCTCCCTATATAGAGCTGTCTTTCTCTGTTGTCTGTATGGAGTCCTTACCCTATGTGTGAGTTGTGCTCGTCTCCCGAGTCTTCCTGTTACCTTCTTGTTCCTCCGAGTTCTTATCCGTTTCATCCGGTTCCCTTTTTGTTTGGTTTGTCTCCCATGACTGTTTATTTTGTATTTTTCCCTTCTGTTAATAAAACCCATACTTGCAATTGGATCCTACCCTCTCCTTGTGTTTATCCTAAACCCAACCGTCACAGAAGGACTCCATCACATTGGATCCAGCAGTATGTTGAATACCATTCCCTCCCCAGCCAGCAAGAGGGAGAGAAATGGTTTCGAGGGCTCTCGCCTAGTGGTGTTCCGGGGGGACCAGGGGAGGTCGCTCCGGAGCAAGTGGTCGAGAGGAGGTCCGGCAGCGATCGCCACTGTGGGCTCCCGTCGAACCGGGATTCGGTTGGGGACTGCCATTTCCCCAGGAGGTCCCGAGAGGAGAGGGGAGACACAGATTGGCCGCCAGCCCAGCGCCACAGCACATGATGGCCAACAGCCCAGACTGCAGCACAGGATGGCCGCCAGCCCAGCGCCACAGCACAGGATGGCCGCCAGCCCAGCGCCACAGCACAGGATGGCCGCCAGCCCAGCGCCACAGCACAGGATGGCCGCCAGCCCAGCGCCACAGCTCAAGATGGCCGCCAGCCCAGTGCCACAGCACAAGATGGCCGCCAGCCCAGCTCCACTGTACAAGATGGCCGCCAGCTCAGCGCCTAAGCCCAAGATGGCAGCAGTGACATTTTTGGAGTATTTCTCTAATTTATCTAAGATTCCAGAGATTCCCAAAATGGTTCACGTCATGGCTGCTGAGCCAGCGTCTCAGCCCAAGATGGCAACCAGCCCAGTGCGACAGCCCAAGATGGCCGCCAGCCCAGAGCAACAGCACAAGATGGCCGACTCTACGCCTGAGTCTCCAGACAGGGTGCCACCGACTCACCATCATAGACGGCGGAGGAGGAGGAGACAGGCGTCTACCGCTCCTCAAAGTCCGGAGGACGTTCCCGAGCAGCCCACTGTTGTCCTGCAGGACGTTCCCGAGCGGGCAGCTGCCGTGCCCGCTGCAGTTCCCGAGGCGGTGCCCGATGCAGTTCCCGAGGTGGTGCCCGATGCAGTTCACCAAGGCGGTGCCCAATGCGTTTCCCGAGGTGGTGCCCGATGCAGTTCCCGAGGCGGTGCCCGATGCGTTTCCCGAGGCGGCGCCCGATGCAGTTCCCGATGCAGCGCCCGATGCAGTTCCCGAGGCGGCGCCCGATGCAGCGCCCGATGCAGTTCCCGAGGCGGTGCCGAGTCGAGTCAGGTGTTCGTGGACCCTCCAGAGTCAGGGTTAGTCACCGTCGACCTTCCAGAGCTAGGGTTAGTCACTGTCGACCTTCCAGAGTCAGGGCTAGTCACCGATGGCCTTCCAGAGTCAGGGCTAGTTACTGATGGCCTTCCAGAGTCAGGGCTTGTCACTATTGACCTTTCAGAGTCGAGTCAGGTTCCCATGAACTCTCCAGAGACCAGGCTAGTCACCGGTGATCTTCGAGGACTGAGTCAAGTCACCGGTGATCTTCGTCCTCCCATGGGGTCGGCCACAAGAATGTGGTGGTCTTCCGCTCCGCCCTGGGGGACTCTGGCCTTGACTACGAGGATGTGGTGGTCTTCCGCTCCGCCCTGGGGGACTCTGGCCTTGACTACGAGGATGTGGTGGTCTTCCACTCCGCCCTGGGGGACTCTGGCCTTGACTACGAGGATGTGGTGGTCTTCCGCTCCACCCTGGGGGACTCTGGCCTTGACTACGAGGATGTGGTGGTCTTCCGCTCCGCCCTGGGGGGGCTTCTGCCTTGACCACATGGGTGTGATGGCCCTCTGTTCCGCCCGGGTGGTAATCACCTAATGTCCTCCATTTACCCATGTTTTTGTTTTCATTTGTTTTTCTATTTTCCTCCTTTGGACCTGGCCCTCCGTCCCTCCCCTTTGTTTTTCCTCCGCCGGTCCACCACCCTCCTGGACTCCTTGTTTTGTGTTTCACCTCTCCTGCTTCTGCCTCGCCATTCCATCTGGTTGTTACGTCTCTGTTTTCTTCCATTTTACCTGGTTGTCCTGTCTTTGTCTCTCCATTCCACCTGGTTGTTTGTCTCTGTTTTCTGACCCTCCGTCCCTCCCCCTAGTCCGCCGCCGCTTTACCTCCCTCCTACCTCTTTTTCTGTTGGGTTTTCCGGAGTTTCAGGTGGAGCATCTGGGAGCTGCTCCGTAGGGGAGGGGGTAATGTCACGCTGTCAGTCTCTGTTTTCATGGGTGTCCCCTAGTGAGCTCACTTCTCCTTAGGCACTTTAATTCCGCTAGTCTGGTCATGTCTTCACAGTAATTGCACTCCAATTAAATCGCACAGGTGCTGACAATCCTTTGTCATTAGTCTCCCTATATAGAGCTGTCTTTCTCTGTTGTCTGTATGGAGTCCTTACCCTATGTGTGAGTTGTGCTTGTCTCCCGAGTCTTCCTGTTACCTTCTTGTTCCTCCGAGTTCTTATCCGTTTCATCCGGTTCCCTTTTTGTTTGGTTTGTCTCCCATGACTGTTTATTTTGTATTTTTCCCTTCTGTTAATAAAACCCATACTTGCAATTGGATCCTACCCTCTCCTTGTGTTTATCCTAAACCCAACGTCACACATATAAACATGGTAAATATGACCGCTTGGATAAATCAGTTGTCAGCTTCTTATTCTCTATTACAATTGTGTATTTATTAAGTAACATTTTATCTGTCGTTTCGTGAGTTTAGCTCCACGTTGCATATCATCAAAATATAATAATGATTTTTGTTTGGGAGCTTTTATAAAAATAGAAAGTCTTCGCTGCGGATCATTTCAGAAAGAAAACAGCTTTAACACCATCATTAAACACTTTTTTTTTTAAATAAGTTGAGCTCAAAACTCTCTTTCAGTCAGCAGCGAGTGTTTGAAATAACTTGATCCAATGTGGATTATAGAATCACCATACAAGGCTGAAATATTTATAAGCGATGAAGAAGATATGGACGCTAAACATGTTACCATAGTAAACATGGTAAAATATGACCGCTTGAAGAAATCAGACGTCAGCTCCTTATTCTCTATCACAATCGTGTATTTATTAAGTAACTTATATTATCTCACGTTGCCTATCATAAAAGAATATAGCCTAATAATGTTTTTTGTTCGAGAGCTTTTATAAAAATAGAGATATTATCATTCATTCTAAATATGACGGCTACTGTGGCTAATAAACAGAAACATGAGCGTTAAAAATAAATGAATAAGATAGAAATAAGTGTATTTATGTGTGATTAATTTTGAGTCTTGATAAATTAAATCAATATGATCAGTGCATCACTTATTCTATAGTTAAAACTTCGATGCTTTTGAATTTGAATATATAACAAAGCATGCAAACAAACGGCCGCTTTTATCATGTTCGTTTTGTGATCGCACATGTTCCAGTGACTTACTTCTTAGTTTTCTGATAATTTCTCTTTTATGGTGAAATTTTGAGGTTGCATGACGTTGTTCTGAGAGGCGCGTAAAGGGCGTGTTTTAGTGACGTCCAGCGGTGCTTCAAGCTCCACTGTGGAAACCCTGTATCGCAAGCCATTTTAGCATTTAAAACGTTGTTTTGACTATCCATAAATATAATTTCGGATAGTCACATTTGTAATTCGGATAGTCATAATTATAATTCGACTAGTCACAATGACAATTAGAGATATCTGCAATTATAATTGCACTAGTAAGAAATCGGATTAGAGATATCTCTAAATATTTATGACTAGTCAAAACTACGTTTAATATATCTGTAATTACTTTATAGATATCTTCAATAGACGCGTCATACATCCGCAAATGAAATTAGAGATATCTCTAATTCAGTTTCGACTAGTCACAATTATAGTTTAAGATATCTGAAATGATAGTCGAAATGCTGTTGTGTGACGTCAGAATAAATTTACTCAGCACCTCGAAGCCTACTCTGCTAACCGCTAACAACATAATAAAAGTCTGCTTTTGTTGTCACGGAGAGAAAAGCTACTGGATGAGGTGCTTCAAGGTGTAATGGGCTCGTATCTGCATTGCAGTTTTCATCCTGGCATGCAGGAGTCACTATCAATGAGTACGGAGTCATGTTCCCTAAAGAACTGCAGATGGCTCTTGCCCTATGAACTCTGGCCCTATGGTCTCTTCGCTCCTCCAGAGGGCGTCATCGCCCCGTACCATGTTCAGTGCTCTGCTCATCAGTGTTGATTCCTCACACCTGTGTTTGACCCTTTATAAGTCTGTTTGTTCCCTGCTATTGTGTTCAGTATTGAGCCTATGCTTCCTGTGTATCCAGTTGCTAAGTAAAGTTTGATTGTTCTCGTATATTTGGACCCTTATGTCTTTTTCTGTTTAATGGTAGCTAAGTTTGCTACGTTTATTTTGTACTTTGTTTTGTCTAGTAAAGATTATTGTTACTTTTTGAAGATTCAGTCTGAGAGTAGCTCAGTGAGTAAATTCACCCTCTTAGAGCACCAGAAACCTGGGTTCAATCCCAGCTTGAGGCAGCCTTGTTACAGCAAGACTGAACCATGGAAGCAAACCCAGCGGAAGAGTCTTCACCACCCTCCAATGTGGAACGGGTCCTAGCTGCACTCTCTGAGCAAGCCACTACCATCCAACGACATGATCAAACTCTATCTCAAATTGTCCAAATTTTGAGCCTTCAGTCCCAGGCATCTTCATCCTAAGAACTCCATCAGTCCCCTGATCCTCAACCTAGGCCCATGGTGACCCTTCCTTCTGAGCCCAGATTACCAGCCCCAGAAAGGTTTGATGGAAGCCCTGAGAGATGCAGAGGATTTATTACCCAGTGCACTCTGGCTTTTCAACTACAACCAAGTTGTTTTCCCACTGAAAGCAGTAAGGTGGTCTACATCATTACTCTCCTCACCGGTAAGGCGCTCGAATGGGCCTCAGCTTTGTGGGACCAGAAGTCTCCACTAACCACAAACAGTCAACAGTTCATCATGGAGATGAAGAGAGTTTTCCAACATCCAGCCAGTGGAGGTGATGTCGATCGTCGCCTGCTGAATCTCTCTCAAGGTACCCGGAGCGCAGCTGAGTTCGCCATAGAGTTTCGCACTCTGGTAGCTGAGAGTAGATGGGATCAAAGAGCCCTAAGAGCGACCTTTCACCATGCTTTGTCATCAGAGCTCAAGGACGAGTTGGCATTCCGAGACCCTGCCCCTGACCTTGAGTCCCTCATTGATGTAGCTATCCGGGTTGACCATCGCCTCAGAGAACGCCAGATAGAGCGGCAGCGGGAGACCAGCTTATTTGAGGCCACCAGTCCTGTTAAATTATCTCCTCCTCTTGTGGACATGGATGAACCCATGCAGTTGGGGGGAACTCGGATATCCCAGTCCGAACGTAATAGGAGGATGAGAGATAGATGCTGCCTCTACTGTGGCATGCCAGGACACTTTCGTACCAACTGTCCTGAGCTTTCGGGAAAAGCCAAGTCTCGTCCTGGAGTAGGGGGGCCTGGGCGAGAATAGGAACCATCCCCTGCTCAGCAAACTTGGGTTTGAGGATCCAGGCCACAATTACCATGGGCCAGAAACACCATCAAGTATGTGCCTTTGTAGACTCTGGGGCCGCCGGGAATTTAATGGACTTTAAGATGGCCCAAAGTCTTGCAATTCACCCTGTGACTCTCCAAGAACCCTTTAACATTACTGCAGTTGATGGCAGCCCACTGGGATCGGGTCGGGTCAGTGAGTGCACTCCACCTCTTCAGTTAAAAGTAGGGAACCACCAGGAATTGATTCAGTTTTTATTAATTCATACTCCTAGACTCCCTATAATCCTCGGTTTCCCATGGTTGACTGCTCATAACCCCAATATTGACTGGTCCAGAGGAGTTGTCACAGAGTGGGGAACACACTGCCAACTGTCAAATACCGCTTTCTGCGGTCCACCTGAGCTGAAGTCTGTCCAAGAATCAATGTCTGGCAATCCCAAGAGCAATTCCATCTTTAGGCTCAAAGCCCCGTCCGTGGAAGTCATGGCTATTCCCAGGATCGAACCAGTCACTATCAAGCCCCCTCTTTACCCTCCCGAGCCATCCCGAGTTCCCCCGGAATACATGGACCTCCTCGAAGTATTTAGTAAGGTCCAAGCTGCCACACTGCCCCACCACAGATCATACGACTGTGCTATTGAACTGATGCCAGGAACTTGCCCACCCCGTGGAAGGCCATTTTCCCTCTCTGGCCCTGAGAGATTAGCTATGGACAAGTATCTGAAGGAAACTCTAGATAATGGATTCATCCGTCCTTCCACATCACCGGCAGGAGCCGGTTTCTTCTTTGTTGAAAAGAAGGATGGCAGTCTCAGACCTTGTATTGATTATCGAGGCTTAAATAACATCACAATCAAGAATCGTTACCCCCTCCCACTTATGACCACAGCCTTTGAGATCCTGCAGGGGGCCACCATCTTTACCAAACTGGACCTCCGAAATGCATACCATCTTGTCAGGATCCGGGAGGGGGACGAATGGAAGACTGCATTTAATACCCCGACAGGCCACTACGAGTACCAGGTAATGCCATTCGGGCTGGTTAATGCTCCTGCTGTCTTTCAGGCCTTTATTAATGATGTCCTTAGAGAGATGCTGAATATATTTGTGTTTGTTTACTTGGATGATATTTTGATATTCTCCCGCAACCTCCAAGAACACATTCAGCATGTCAGACAGGTCCTGACCCAGCTGTTGAAGCACAAGCTCTTTGTTAAGCTGGAGAAGAGCGAGTTCCATGTCCCAGCTGTCTCATTTCTCGGCTTCCATGTGTCCAAGGGCAGCCTCCAGATGGATCCAGGCAAGATCCGAGCAGTCGTGGACTGGCCCCGACCCACTTCAGTCAAGCAGGTACAGCGCTTTCTGGGGTTCTCTAATTTCTACAGGAGATTCATAAGAAATTTTAGTTCTATTGCAGAACCTCTCTCCTAACTCACAAAGAAGTCCAACAGGCCATTCATGTGGACCAGCGATGCTGACCATGCATTCATTACACTGAAACAACGCTTCACATCTGCCCCCATTCTAACTCTCCCAGACCCAGAGCTGCCCTTTGTCCTGGAGGTGGATGCCTCGGATGTGGGGGTAGGAGCGGTCCTGTCACAGAAGTGTAAGAGTGATTCTAAACTTCACCCATGTGCTTTTTTTTCCCGCTGTCTTACCCCAACACAGAGAAATTATGACATTGGGAACAGGGAGCTGTTGGCCATTAAGATGGCATTGGAGGAGTGGAGGCACTGGCTTGAGGGTGCCAAACACCCATTCCTAATCTGGACGGACCATCAAA
Source organism: Carassius gibelio (assembly GCF_023724105.1). Lineage (NCBI taxonomy): Eukaryota > Metazoa > Chordata > Actinopteri > Cypriniformes > Cyprinidae > Carassius > Carassius gibelio. The sequence continues at coordinate 27,260,849 of NC_068388.1, read as the reverse complement.
ATCTCACCTACATTCGAGATGCCAAGAGGTTAAACTCACGACAAGCCCGTTGGGCCCTTTTTTTTAACCGGTTCAACTTCATTCTCTCTTATCACCCAGGTTCCAAGAATCTCAAGCCAGATGCACTCTCGAGGCAGTTTGAACCACCTGAGAGGGAGTTGTGCCCAGAAACCATCCTCCCCGCAGCCAGGGTGATAGCCCCCATCCAGTGGGATATTGAGACTGCCGTCAGGAGAGCCCAACAGCAACAGCCTGGTCCAGGTAATGGCCCTGTAGGGTGTCTCTTTGTCCCAAATTGTATGCGCTCTGAGGTCCTGCAGTGGGCACATGCATCCCTCCCCTCTGGACACCCGGGAACAACTAGAACCTGTAAGCTTGTTCAGAGGAAGTTTTGGTGGCCCAAGTTACAGAGAGATGTTAGGGCCTTTGTCTCTGCTTGTCCAGTGTGTGCCCAGTGCAAGGGGTCAAGAACTCGCCCTCATGGTTTACTGCCCCACTGCCTATCCCGAGACATCCATGGTCTCAAATTCCCTGGATTTCGTCACAGGCTTGCCCCCATCTCAGGGAAACACAGTAATTCTGGTGGTGGTAGATCGATTTTCTAAGACTTGTCACCTCTTACCCATGCCCAAACTCCCCACAGCTAACCAAACTGCAGAACTTCTGATGAAACATGTGTTCAGAATCCACGGCTTTCCCCAGGATATGGTTTCTGATCGGGGGCCACAGTTTACATCCCGGTTTTGGAAGGCGTTTGGCCGGCTCATTGGGTCCTCCATCAGCATGTCCTCTGGCTTCCACCCCCAGTCCAATGGACAAACTGAGAGGGTAAATCAGGACATTGAGAAGACCCTGAGGTGCCTGGTGGCCGACAACCAATCCACTTGGAGTTCTCGTTTAATTTGGGCTGAATTCGCTCATAACACTCTGTACCATTCTTCTTTAGGCATGTCCCCCTTTGAGTGTCTCTATGGATTCCCCCCGTGTTTCCTGGACAGGAGCCAGAGGTTGACACCCCAGCTGCCACACAGCTTGTCCGTCGTTGTCGACTTTCCTGGAAGAGGGCCCGTGCAGCCCTGGTGAGGGCGGCCCGACTCCAACGGAGGCAGGCTCACCTAAGGAGGAGAGCAGGACCCTCATTTCGTCCAGGACAAAGAGTGTGGCTCTCTACCCGAGACCTTCCCTTGCGAGTGGAATCCCGTAAGCTGGCTCCAAGATACATTGGCCCCTTCAAGATCCTCAGAAAGATTAATCCGGTTTCCTTTCGTCTTCTCCTGCCCAGGTCCATGAAAATCCATCCTACTTTCCATGTTTCTCAATTAAAACCTGTTGTTTGTTCCACTTTGTCTCCAGCCAGTAAATCTGCCCCAGCTCCTCGCATGATTGATGGTCAGCCAGTGTACACCGTCCGCAGGCTGCTGGGTTACCGCCGGGTACGTGGAAGGGCTCAGTACTTGGTAGACTGGGAGGGTTATGGCCAAGAGGAGCGGACCTGGGTTCCAGCTCGGGATTTCTTGGATAAGGCCCTCATCTCAGACTTTCACCAAGCCCAAGGAGCCAATCTAAGGAACGTCAGGAGCCGTTCCTAGGAGAGGGGATCCTGTAATGGGCTCGTATCTGCATTGCAGTTTTCATCCTGGCCTGCAGGAGTCACTATCAATGAGTACGGAGTCATGTTCCCTCCAGAACTGCAGATGGCTCTTGCCCTATGAACTCTGGCCCTATGGTCTCTCCGCTCCTCCAGAGGGCGTCATCGCCCCGTACCATGTTCAGTGCTCTGCTCATCAGTGTTGATTCCTCACACCTGTGTTTGACCCTTTATAAGTATGTTTGTTCCCTGCTATTGTGTTCAGTCTTGAGCCTATGCTTCCTGTGTATCCAGTTGCTAAGTTAAGTTTGATTGTTCTCGTATATTTGGACCCTTGTGTCTTTTTTCTGTTTAACGGTAGCTAAGTTTGCTACGTTTATTTTGTACTTTGTTTTGTCTAGTAAAGATTATTGTTACTTTTTTAAGATTCAAGCCCCTTGGCCTTTTTGCTCTTTTGCTCTTCCGCTCTTGGGTTTAACAGTCTGAGAGTAGCTCAGTGAGTAAATTCACCCTCTTAGAGCACCAGAGACCCGGGTTCAATCCCAGCTTGAGGCAGCCTTGTTACACAAGGGTTATTAAATAAATCTGGATGTAGCCTTGTGTAGTAAAAGGTCTCCCCGTGCATGTATGTATAGCGCTGTGTTTTAATTGAATCATTTTGCAAAATAGACCAAATGCAGTGTAATGTTCAATAAAGGCAGAAAATCTCAAACTGCTCGTCTGAATTTATTTATTATATATTTAGACAATGAAAAACAATGTTTATTTTTTATTAAAGAAAGGTAGGCCGGTACCTTTAAAAAAAATAAAGAAAGGCCTAATTTGCAGCTTTTATCTTACCATTCATTCTGAATTTCTCCCAGAATTGCGAGATTTAATAACTGTGAGATAAAAAGTTGCTATTTCTTTATTAATTTATTTTGTAATTAATTTATTTATTTATTTAGTGGCGGAAACGAGCTTCCATAAAGAGCCCACAAGGTGGGAGTATTGTATTAAAGCGAGAGATCCATGATGATTATATTCTGCTGTGTTCAGTGATGAGCACCAATGTATTCTTTTAGGCAGGGGCTATTTGCATTAGGTGTAAATAGCATATTTTCTTAACAATAAATGCTATTTACACTAAGTGCAAAAAGCAATGGATTATATTTACACTGTGTTAAAATAGCTAGATTTGATGCTATTTATACTACTTATTTGAAATAGTGGCAATTATCTGCACCTCAGTATTGTAGTACATTATAAAACAGTACGCAATAATAACTTTTTAATTTGAATTTTAATTCAAATTTTAAATGGATGCCACCTTACTTGGACAATAAAGCCCTCCCTACACCTACCCTAACCCTACCCAATAATTATTTTCAACTTTTTATTTATTTCCTTAATTTTTATAGAAAATAAATGCCTCTCCGATACAATATTAGATTTGAAAAAGGAGAAAAAACGTTTGACAAAAGGCGACTAGTCAAATTGTTAATTCCAGATATCTACATTGCAATTAAATTGCAATTACGTCACGAAGCTAAATGCAGATATCTCCAAATATAGTTCTTCCTAGTCAGAAATCTGATTGGGATATCCATAATTAAATTGCAGATATCTTTAAATTAGTTTTGACTAGTCATAATTCCAATTCAAGATATCTTTAAATATGATTTGCCTAGTCAAAATTCCAATTCAAGATATCTACAAATGTAATTTGACTAATCATAAATGAATTGCAGATATCTACAAATGTATTTTGGATATCTTTTAAAATTTCGAATTAAAGATATCTTAAATTGTATTTTGACTAGTCAAATCATATTTAAAGATATCTTGAATTGGGATTACAACTAGTCAAAACTCATTTGAAGATATCTCTAATTGAATTATCACTAGTCAAATTGTTATTTGAGATATCTCTAATTAGAAGTTTGACTAGTCAAATCATATTTAAAGATATCTTGAATTGGAATTATGACTAGTCAAAACTCAATTGAAGATATCTAAAAAAATATTTTTCAATGGAAGTCAATGGAAGATTATGACTAGTCATAATAGCATTGCAGATATCTGGAATGTGTATTATGACTAGTCAAAATTAAATTGTAGATATCTTCAATGCATATTATGACTAGTCATAATCACATTGTAGATATCTTAATTCCAATTACGACGAGTCATAATTGCAATATAGATATCTGGAATTACAATTGTGACTATCCAAAATTATATTTATGGATGGTCAAAACCAAGTTTTAAATGCTAAAACGGCTTGCCATAAACCCTGCGCTATTCTGGCCTCCGTGCTACTGGCCCGGGGCTATGAGAAAATATGAGAAAATATTAAGGAATCTTTCAGAAAATATTTTCACGAAGAATAAGAATAAAACTGAATAAATTTGCCCATTTTTTTCAATTAAATTATTAACAAAGGGTCTTTATCATTCAACATAGACTTTTTAGAGATATTAACCATTTTGCATGGTCATATCCTCATCAAAAATATACCTGAAGTTTTATTTTATTATGTGTTAGTAATCCTTTGTCGAACTCTTCTGCAATCAAAACACTTACCCATACTCTAGCAAATTTCACAAGGAGATTTAAAATCATGTTTTCACCATGGCAGTCCTTAGGGCTCCTAAAGTAGTTTAACATCCCAAATAAAGCTTAAGGAATCTTTCAGAAAATATTTTCACGAAGAATAAGAATAAAACTGAATAAATTTGCAGTACATTGCATTTAATAATTTTTTTTTCCTGTAAACACACAACTTATACTTGGGAAACAGTTTTATAGCTTATGCTTTGAAATTGTGAACAGTCCTACAAATAAAGTGCCACTGGCATGAAACCTGAATGGAACTCACATTTTAAAGTAAAATCCATCAGAAGGTTGTCTAGAAAAGAAAATAACTGACACACAAAAAATCTGCTGTGTGAAAACGAGCAGTGAATACATAGAAAAAAAGTGCATTTCAAATCCATTTACACATTTACTTCTCTCATTCAGTCATAATTAGGCTGCAAGACTGAATAATAAACTGGTAAATGACAAACTGATCACAGAACAGAATGAAAAAAAAACACAGGTCCCAAGCACTCAAAAATAATTCAGGTGGAGAAGGTAAACGTTAAAAAGCCTTTATTGTGGTATGGCCAATATCAAAATTAAAATGCCGACATGTTTCGACCGCACTGGTCTTCCTCAGGGCAAAGTGATAATCACATTTAGTATGCTCACACATAAATACTACAAACCACTCCCATCCTCAATAAGCAATTAGTGGACTAATTAAGTTCAGAATCAACATACGGGTAATCAGGTGTATGAGATCAGGAAACTAAAAAGTAAAAGACAAAAAAGGACAATGCAAAAAGAACAAAAAATACAAATACAAATATCTAATAATATTAAAGTAACACAAAACAAAGCAATGATAAATGTAGTAAATACAAATTGAATGTATACCCCAGACTATATCATAAAAAGCATTTGAACTCTATATCCTCATTCAACCCTGGGTAATTAAGTGCATCCAAACGATGGATCCAAATTGACTCACGTTGGCTCAGTTTGCGAATCCTATCACCACCTCTATTTAAAGGTCTAACATGTTCTAAAACCTCAATTTTTAGTAGAGAATCATTTTTGTTATGTTTATGTAAAAAATGTGTGGCCATATGGTAGTCTGGATTATTGGTACGAATGGCATACTTACAGCTAATCGATCACGCAAACGTCTCTTGGTTCTGCCTACATAAAAACATTCTGACATGGGCAAGATAAACGATATATAATGAAGGTAGTGTTACAGTTAATAAAATCTCTGATTTTGTATATTTTATTGGATTTAAAATCCACAAAGTTTTTTGATGGGATAATGATTACCCGTATGTTGATTCTGAACTTAACTAGTCCACTAATTGCTTATTGAGGATGGGAGTGGTTTGTAGTATTTATATGTGTTAGCATACTAAATGTGACTATCACTTTGCCCTGAGGAAGACCAGTGCGGTCGAAACATGTAGGCATTTTAATTTTGATATTGGCCATACCACAATAAAGGCTTCTTAACGTTTACCTTCTCCACCTGAATTATTTTTGAGTGCCTGGGACCTGTGTTTTTTTCATTCTGTTTTGCTTCCCTATTCCCAGAGCACCTACTACAAGTTCTTACCTCACCGGAGCACCGGGTTGAATCGTTTTCTATTTACCTCATTTGGACTATATGGGGAATTGTCCTCAACTATGGCTGTGCTCCTGCTATATCCTTTAGCATTTGGTGAGTGTCTTACTATGGAGACATACTCTTTCTCTACGGATGAAGGTAAAAACATTATCGTTATAGACTCTTTGCTCACACAATTTGAGAATGCTCCGAGTATGGATTGCTCCTCCAAGAGACATGAATTTCACAAACTCCTGGAGAAAGATATGAAGCTCAAATGGCACATTGTTTCACTTTCTGATTACTGGAGAGAAGGACGTATCCCTCTAAATTCCCATCTACTTATACGGATGATGCCGTCTTTAAATCGAAATGGGAATCTATTCTTAATAAATGCTCTATGGACTTAATGTTACTATTTATACAAGAGGGCAAGAAAGAGAGAGAGACCATTCAATCCCACATTAAAGACTTTGAATCCTCCTCACCCACCGTTTTGGAACCACAAGCTCTACTAACCATCAAAGAGGAAATTCTTAAACTTGAGATGACCGTTAAGGCTATGAAGGTACGGAAGTTCAAACGGGATATCGAGGATTATCAGAGAGGTCAAGTTTATCGAGAAGGGTATTCCTGCACAGCCGGAGGCTGCAGTTACAGGACCGCAATTCTGTGACCGCAGCTTTAGGACCCTAGTATTTTTGTGACAGCGCCACCTACTGTACTGAATCAACACTAATTAAAGATGGACGACGTGGACCGCAATCAGACGGTGAGTATCGATATTTAATTTTAAAGTTTTATTTTATAACGTTTAAATGGTGCAAAGTTTACATAGTGAAAACTGCTACCTATGAATTAATTAATTCCCACCTAATTAAAAATTTGTGAGCTAGTTTTATTAATTACTACGATGTTAATTCGTGGCTATGATTTCATAAATCCTAATTGTGTTTTAATGACGAAGTATTATAAGTGAATCTAGCCTGCACATTAATTAAACTTATCAGATGACAAGAGCATGGTTGATGTAAGGTTCGTTAGATTTACCTACAGCTTAATGTATTAGTGTGAATACTGGCTTAATAGTCGTTGTTTTACTATATTTGTGTATAAAATATATTTCATAATTAAACTGGACTGACTGCCTAGTTGCCTGTTTTTTTTGGCATTATTTTGCAATGATAAATGAGGCATTTGGCAATTTTAATAGTTTGTTACAATTTGGTCTAATCTGCAGGTCTACTCCACATACAGTTATACATTGCTATCATGTGTTAGTTTGTCATGTTCTGCATGGCCAATATGAAGTGATTTTATGGATTCAATTAGGCTCATTGTAGGACAGATGATTAAAAAAGGCACTAGGGATATTTTCATGATCTCAAAATATTCTAACAAGTACACTCTCTCTTTTCCAAGATACATATAACAATCCAAAAAGGAAGATCCCTGCCTGAATTGAAGAGATGCACCACATGCTGCAAGGGCTTTCACTTTTCGTATATATGTCCTATTGAATATGTTAAACAAGTTGAATATGTTAAACAAATGTTTCTTATTTATCTCTCTCGTTCTCTTAGAGTTGAAGCCTACAGCCATTCTATCCATGCAGCAACTGATGGAAAAGGGGTTCACTTTGGTGCTGTTGTGATGTTGTCACAAAAATTACATGTATATACTGTACAGACCAAGAGTTTGGACACACCTTCTCATTCAAAGAGTTCCCTCTCGAGGCGGTAACTCAACATTACGTCAGTTAAGACGTATATGGGAACTCTTCCCTTCTCCACTTTCACTGAAATCTTATTGGCTAACGCCAGCTGGGGACAGCTGGCCAATTGACGCGAAGCATGCAAATACTGGCGGGTCAGCGGGCAGTATAAAATGCATGGGCGCGAAAATTACGTCAGAATCTCTTTCTTCACGCTAGAAGTCTTATCTAAGTCATTGTGGAAGTTGCAATAGAGGACTACTCACCCTGTTTTCCTCTCCGCATCCGATGGCTGCTAATGCTAGATTCGGACCTTCACCAGTTCTGTGGGACCTGCCTGGGTTTCTCACACGGACCACATGTGCGCCCACTGTGCCGAGCTGCCAGTGCGCGCCCTCAGAGCCAGCGGCTCGGAAAATAGCGGGAATGAGGCCCACTGCCGCCAGCGAGCCGCTGGTGGGCCCTCCCCCGCCCGAAGACGTGGTGGACGATAGCTTCCGCCCCGCGAACTTCGTCCTCTTTGGAGCTGGCGAGCAAAACGACTCCATGTTGCTTTCGACGTCAGAAAAGGTTTGGAAAAAAGACTGCCCCGACCAAGAGGGCCCTGCAGACCTCCAGGAGGAGCTCATCAGGGTCTTCGGAAAGGCGCCGTCACAGAGCTGGGTTTCACTTACAAAACGCACCTGACGAGCCTGTGGAAGGTAACTGGACTCGTGGCTCCTCCAGTCGAGCTGCTACCAGACGGCATTGAGGCGTGCGAGAGCTCGTGGTGAAGTCGTGGGCTGCACCCCAATCGGCTCGCACCCACTCTGCTACACAGGCTATGTTCATAGGAGACCGTTACCGCACCTGTGCCCGTCTCCCTCTGCATTTGGTTCGGACCTCAGCCTGCCTTCAAAGCCGTGCAGCTCATGGCCCTTAAACGAACAAAGCCTATACTTCTGAGGGAAGACCGCTTCTGTTCTTTATGCCAGGGCAATACTCAAGGTGTTTCAGGCAGACGGCGGCACAGTAGCACTGACGTCATCAAGGATCTGCGCGCGGCAACTGATCTCGCGCTGATGGCTACTAACGCTCTGCTCAGCCATTTCATGGGACTCATGGTCGTCCTTACAGGCACCTAGGGCTTACCCTAGCTGTCCTGAAAGACGCGGATAGTAAGATGCCCCTAAACGTTCCAGTTGCTCCCTCCGGCCTCATTGATGACGTCATGGAGCTTTTCTCAGAGACGCAGAAAGCGCGCCAAGGCAATGAGCCACGTGATGCCCCGTCGCTCACTCCAGTCTTCTTCTGCGAGGTTCTTATGCACCTCGCCAGGCTCTAAAACCAGCTAAAATAGCCCGCAGTGGCACCCCGCTCTGAACCGGATGCTCGTTTCGGCCGAAACCAGCAGTGGTAAGAGCCTGGGAGGAAACATCAGGGTCAGTTGAGGACGAGGACCCCGCGCCGCGAGAGAGCCACCGCGCCATCGAGCCGTCTCCGTGACGGTGAAAGAGTGAGTGAGCGGGAGGCCCCGCCCCCAAGCACCATGTTCAAATGCATCATGTCCCCCATTTCCTTCGGGCGACGATTGCTATGTATGTTTAATTGCCGTTTGTGTGAGTTCCACAATAGAAGCATGTACACAATCAACAAAAGAGCTTTTCTTCTCTTACACTCAACACTGTGTCACTCGCCCTGTCTCATAGCAGCGCTGAGCCACAAACCCATGATTATAATGGCCTCGCGAGAGTGCCAACACCACATAAACACAGTGTCACCCTCCATGTTCAGATGCATCATGTCCCCCATTTTTCTTCGGGTGACGATTGCTATGTCTGTTTAAATGCTGTTTGTGTGAGTTCCACAATAAAAGCATTATACAATCAACGAAAGAGCTTTACTTCCTCTTACACTCATCACTGTGTCACTCTCCCTGTCTCAGAACAGTGCAGAGCCGCAACCTATGATTATAATGGCCTCGCCAGAGTGCCAACACCACATAAACACGGTGTCACCCTCCATGTTCAGATGCATCATGTCCCCCATTTTTCTTCGGGCGACGATTGCTATGTCTGTTTAAATGCTGTTTGTGTGAGTTCCACAATAAAAGCATTATACAATCAACGAAAGAGCTTTACTTCCTCTTACACTCATCACTGTGTCACTCGCCCTGTCTCAGAACAGTGCAGAGCCACAACCTATTATTATAATGGCCTCGCGAAGGAGCGAGAGTGCCAACACCACTAAGACACATGCATCATGTCCCCCACATCACTATGGGTGACGATTGCTATATGTGTTTAAATGATGTTTTTATGAATAAAAATTATACTATAGAAGCATGTATACTAATTATTGCACCCAGTATTGTGTCACTCGCCCTGTCTCAAACAGCGCAGAGCCACAGTCAATGATTATAATGGCCTCTCGATGGCGCAAGAGTGTCACACCATTACGAGACGCGCCCGCCCTCCCGCCAGTGCTTCCAGCCTCGCGGGGGCGGGGCCCTGGTCAAAATATGCCATCAGTGGCTGTAGACTTAACGCGTCCGCGGTGTCATCCCATGGACGGAATCCCGGGCGTTTCACCGTGGATACTGGGAATAATTCACGACGGATATTCTCTCCAATTCAAACGCAGACCTCCCCGCTTCAATGGCGTGGTCCCGTCACTGACTTTGCCCCAAAACCGTCCTGTTCTGCGACAGGAGGTTCTCAGTCTGCTCGAGAGAGAGCGATAGAGCGAATTTTCCCCTCAGATCGAGCGGAATGCGCATGTTGAATTATCTGGACGATTGGCTGATTTTAGCCCACTCAAGAGATGTGCTATCAGTCACGTGGAAACAAAGCTTCGCCGTTTGGATACGCTGGGACTGCGTGTGAATATGCAGAAGAGCGTGTTTTTACGAGTCGGACTGTAACATATCTGGAATATGTTTGGACTCGATGGCGATGCGAGCCCATCTTTCTCTAGAGCATTTCATTGACTCTGCGCTGTTTCAGACCGGGCAGGTCATTTGCACTGAGGGAATTCCAAAGGCTTCTGGGGCTGATGGCGGCGGCTTCTCCGGTGTGCCATCTGGGTCTGCTACATTGCGGCCGCTACAGTTTTGGCTGTAACTCGAGTTCTGCCGAAGGCGTGGTCTTCGGTCCACAAGCACATACGGTCATTCACAGTTGCGTCAGCACTCTGAGACCGTGGTACAGCCCGGATATGTTCAGCCCAGAAGTTCTTTTCTCTGCGAACGCGAATCTAGGCTGGAGAGCAATGCTCCTGGGCCTGTGGTCGGAGTCACAGAGATGGTGGCACATAAACCGTTTGGAATAATGGAAGCGGTGTCCTAATGTCCCTGCAAGCCTTTCGGTCGAAATTGGAGCGGAAACATGTACTGATTCAAACCGACAACACGTCTGTGGTCTCATACATAAATCGCCAGTACGGCGTGCGCTCCAGAGCTCTATTCAAACAGGCAGCGGGTCTCCTGTTGTGGGCGGACCGACACTTAATCTCCATAAGAGCGTCGCACATTCCCGGTACTTTGAACCGGGGAGTGAGCATGCTTTCGAGGAACGGGATTCCTCAAGGAGATGGAGGCTTCACCCAAGATCAGATCTAATGATTTGGGAGGGAGGAAGTGGATTTGTTGCCACGAGCGAGAACACGTTTGCTATCTCACTGTCCCCCTGCCGGGAGATGCTCTGACATCGCGTTGGCCGTTAGCCAGGCTTACACATCCCTCCTGTGAAGATTCTGCCTGTGTTGTGCAAAATCAGGGAGGAGAAAGCGTCAGTTATACTCGTGGCCCCGAACTGGCCGATTCAGCCCTGGTTCGCGGACCTGAGAGAGTTAGTGATGGCTCCCCCATGGCGAATCCCGCTCAGGCAGGACCTGCTGTCTCAGGCGAATGACACAATATAGCACCCCAGCCCCGAGCTGTGGAACCTTCATGTGTGGCCACTGCAGGGACCCTAATGAGCGGGACGCTCTACACTCACGAGTGCTAAACACACTTACAGAGACGCGAGCATCATCAAACATTCGCTGCTACGCACAGATGTGGTGAGTTTTACAAAATGGTGCGAGAACATTTATATTGACCCGGGGACCTGTTCCGTGTCGGATGTTTTGCGCTTTCCACAGCACAGTATGGATAGCGGGAGTTTGAAACCATCCACACTAAGGTGTATGTGACCTCTATTGCCGCTTTCGTTCCCCGGTTACGGGCAAACGATCGGTAAGCACGCTCTGGTTATCAGTTTTCTCAGAGGAGCGAGGAGATTGTGCACTTCATGGCCGCCCTCCGTGGGATTTCGCTCTAGTTTTGAGGGCTCTGTCTCTTACTACCGTTCGAGCCATTAACCTCGATTGCGGTTAAGGAGCTTCCCTGAAGACTGCCTTGCTTCTTGCTCTCGCCTTGACGAAGTGCCTTGGAGAATTTCATGTTTTTTTTCGGTGAACAATATTGCATTGGTTTCGGGCCTGGCGACTGTTATGTCACTCTCCAGCCGAGACCGGGTTTCGTTCCGAAATCACTCAATACACCGTTTTGTTTCCCTGCCCACCTTATCTGTTGAGCCGTCAGCCTCGTGTGACGCTGATGCTCAGAGCGCCAGGACCCTGTTAGGGTTTTACGGATGTATATGAATTGCTCGGCCGCCTTTCGTCAGTCGGACCAGCTGTTCGTGTGCTTGGTGGATGTAATAAGGGATGTGCTGTTTCTAAACAGAGACTTTCTCACTGGATCGTGGACGCTATCGAATGCCAGGGGAAGGATTATCCCCTCGATATCAGAGCTCATTCTGCGAGGTCAATATAAATGCTTCCTGATGGGCCTGGTCTAGAGGTATGTCTGTCCAGTATTTATGTTTTGCTGCTGGCTGGTCTTCCCAGAACACAATCGCCAGGTTTTACAAGCTGGATGTACCCTCTTGTAGCGTCACATCTACTATACAGTAGTTACCATGGCTGCTAACTCTGTGTTATGGATTATATGGTTTATGCAGTAGTCACCGCAAACGCCGTCGACTCTGTTTAACTCTCATGCTTGAGTGCTTATTGCTTTGTGTCTGCCCTGACTAGTGCAGATTTCTATATATTGCTTGAAATTATGCTAATTTAGTTAGGCTCGGAGCAGATGTCTCATTGGTCTAGTTCCGCCTATCAGATGCAAGCACTCTTAGCGACACGGCCATTGGCTAGATCTGTACTGCTTATGCGAGGGGGTGATTGACTCCGTTCAGGGAATATCTACACTGCTCTCACGGCGGGATTTTATACAGTTCCCATATACGTCTTAGCTGACGTAATGTTGAGTTACCGCCTCGAGAGGGAACGTCTCCGGTTACTATCGTAACCTCGGTTCCCTGAGAGGCGGGAACGAGACATTACGTTAGCCGCCGTGGTCGCTGTTTGATCAGCTGTGCTAGCGTTCAGTCGTGATTCTGACGTAATTTTCGCGCCCATGCATTTTATACTTCCCGCTGACCTGCCAGTATTTGCATGCTTCGCGTCAATTGGCCAGCTGTCCCCAGCTGGCGTTAGCCAATAAGATTTCAGTGAAAGTGGAGAAGGGAAGAGTTCCCATATACGTCTTAGCTGACGTAATGTCTCGTTCCCGCCTCTCAGGGAACCGAGGTTACGATAGTAACCGGAGACGTTTTCTTTATTTTCATGACTATGAAAATTGTAGATTCACACTGAAGGCATCAAAACTATGAATTAACACATGTGGTATTATATATATATATATATATATATATATATATATATATATATATATATATGTATGTATGTATGTATGTATGTGTATATATTAGGGGTGTAACGATACGCGTATTCGTATTGAACCGTTCGGTACGACGCTTTCGGTTCGGTACGCGGTACGCATTATGTATACCGAACGGTTCGTTGGAGTAATTAATTATATTTGAAAAAAAAAAAAAAGAGAGAGAGAAAGAAATATAATGATATGCGTTCAACAAGGTAGCCCAATAACCCAAACAACGTAACAGGCAACGCCCCTGACACTCCCGAAGAAGAAAAAAACACCATCTTATATGTTTATGTTAGGCTACTCAGCAGGCGCTCGCTCACTCAGTACGCGCTGAAGGCTCGTTGCAAAATAGCCAATGCGTTTAACAGACTAGAAATGAGAAGATCCTCCAATAACCAACAGGTCTGGTGTTTGGGTGCACTTTGGATTCCCTTTAAGCTATAATGGTGATGGCAAGAGAGTGGTGGATAAAAAAACCACGGTATGTCGCATCTGCAACATGACAGGGTACACCAGCGGGATTACAAAAAACAAAACAAAAAAAAAAACAGCGGGAATATCTGGGATATATGCGTCAGTACTATCTGGGAAAAGACGAAAAAAAGGAGAAACATGCACGCAGCAAACTATCCCTGCAGCATTTAGACACTATAGCTTACAAGGAATCCAACCCAAACACCAGACCTGTTGGTTATTTTAGGATCTTATATTTCTGGTCTGTTAAATGCATTAGACATTTTGCAACGAGCCTTCAGCGCGTGCTGAGTGAGCGAGCGCCTTAGGGGCCGTTCACATATCGCTCCTAAAAACGCATGGAAAACGCTAAGCGCGTCTTTCTCCTGAGGCGTCTGTCTTTGCTAAGCAACAATGACCTGCTCTCTCCATGAGACGCGGAAATTTCAGCGAAGGATAAATGGATTTGCAGCTCTAAAAATCGATTGCAGTAGCTCTGCTACTGAATTTATTTCAAAATTGCAATCCATATACAACTATGATCAGCTGTTCCTTCATCTTGGCTGAGCTCTCAACGTTGTTACGGGAAAGGATGAAGCTGATTGGTTGGTTCTTGTCACATGACCCGCGGTGCGCTTGCGGCATTCTGAAAAGTTGAGATGTTTTTACATTTTGCTGTATCTAAAACGTATCGAACCGAACCGAACCGTGACATCAGTGTATCATATCGAACCGAACCGTGAATTTTGTGAACCGTTACACCCCTAGTATATATATATATATATATATATATATATATATATATATATGTGTGTATGTATATATATATATATATATATATATATATATATATATATATATATATATGTGTGTATATATATATATATATATATATATATATATATATATATATATATATATATATATATATGTGTGAAACAACTGAAAATGTCATATTGTAGTTTCTTCAAAGTAGCCACCTACTGCTTTGCACACTCTTGGCATTCTCTTGATGAGCTTCAAGAGGTAGTCACCTGAAATGTTCTTCCAACAGCCTTGAAGGAGTTCCTCGAGAGATGCTTAGCACTTGTTGGCCCTTTTTCCTTCTGTCTGCGGTCCAGCTCACCCCTAAACCATCTCGATTGGGTTCAGGTCCGGTGACTGTGGAGGCCAGGTCATCTGGCGCAGCACCCCATCACTCCTTCTTGGTCAAATAGCTCTTGATGCCTTCAGTGTGACTTGACAATTTTCATAGTCATGAAAATAAAGAAAACTCTTTGAATGAGAAGGTGTTTCCAAACTTTTGGTCTGAACTATAATAAATGTATGTATATAAATAAACATTCTTGAATCATTCTTGTGTCTTGCCTCTCAACAACTTTTAAAATATTGGCAGTAATTTAGTGACTCGATACGCTGATTCCAACTTTAACTTACCTGATAATGAGTTTATTCACCTTAAGGAAGTGAATCAATATACTGTATAATTCAAGAGACAATTCAAGACATTTAAGGTTCTTCATTTTTTACAATTGTTTTAACATTGATATACATAAATTTTAAAAAAATTGACATTTCATTTATATTTTGTGTGAATTCATGTTTAAATTTAAAATTGTGACTCAAAGCACACTTAGTAATTAAACTCTGCTGCATTTTGAATCAAAAATCACATTTAAAATCAAATGCTACTGAGATTAATATTGATGCTAAGTAACGTGACTGCAAACTAAACCAACAGGATACTAGAACTCCGTTCCTGAAACTGCAGCCATCGCTATATTGGGCAGTACGGTAGGTGGCGCTGTCAGGAAAAACTAGGGTCCTAGAACTGCGGCCCAGATCTGCGGTCATGAATCTGCAGCCTCCGGTTGTGCAGGAACATACTATTGAGTTTATCACTGGCACCAACAACGGCAGTTTCGAGATCACCGTTATCCTCCCAAACAATCAGACCATCTCCCCCGCCCACAGAAGGTGTCCTTCAACCTTACATCTATTGAAGATGAGTCCCGATCTCAGGGTTCTGAATCTGACCATTTTTTGGAGGACGAGTGGCCTCGTCTTCAGTCTTCCTTTCGAGGTTCAAGAAGAAGCGCCGCGGCCACCGAAGAGGAACAACTTCGACCGCCATCACTATGACCAATATCGAGGAAGAGATATCCTTGGTGATCAACCTTTCTGACAAGCCTTTATCTCATGCACAACGGACTGTATTGTCCAAGGGTATGTCTTTTTCACCTACTCAAACCGCTAGCTTATTCAATACTAGAGTGGACTTGTTCCGATTCTATCGTAATTTACATTTAAAGTTGTTCTATCACAAGTCAGGACATAACTTTGACAATGGGACTAAGGGATTTTATCCTGTGATTCCTTGTGATTCTACACCTGAACAGTCGATGGCTGCTGACAATATAGCTAGTACGGACACTCAGTCTTTATTTAGACCTAAATCCCTATTTACACCTATGGGATCTATTCCTTTTCTATTTGCCTTTTGTAAAAAAGTTGATTTTGATGTGCAAACATTTTTTGATACCAGATCTAAACCAATACAGAAATCCAATCTGTCTATTACAGAATTCAATGCTCTTAAAGAACTCACGAATAAGAATGAAATCATTATCCGCCCGGCAGATAAAGGAGGGGCGGTAGTGGTTTTATCCAAAGAGATGTATATCCAAGAGGCAACCAGACAATTAGATACCAAGCATTATGAAAGAATTCGTACTAATCCCTTGTCTGAGTTAACTAATGCTTTTCATAACATTTTAACTCATGCCAATGACTCTAATTGGATTACTGAAAGTGAAATGAGATATATGACTGTTGAATACCCTGCTTTGGCTACATTTTATTTATTACCTAAAGTACATAAACCTCCTTTTGATAATCCTCCTGGGCTACCCATTATTTCGGGTAATGGTACACTTACTGAACCAGCGTCTAAATTTGTTTTTTTTTTTTCATCAAACCCTTTGTTAAGACTCTCCCCTCTTTTATTGAGGATACTGTTGATGTCCTAAACAGTCTGTCTAAGTTGGGTAATGTGGGTTCTCAATACTTAATTACTATGGATGTGGAATCGCTATATACCAATATTGATCATGAGGAGGGTCTGCATGCTTTAAGACACTTTATATCTGAGAGAACTGATACAAAACCTCCATCTCATTTTATTGTACAACATACTGAATTCATTATTCACAACAATGTATTTACATTTACTGATAAATTGTACAGACAAAAAATTGGAGTACCCATGGGTTGCTGTTTTTCACCTAATTATGCTTGTCTTTATTTGGGATTATGGGAAAAATTACATGTACT
>NC_068388.1:26933434-26943344 GCF_023724105.1 Carassius gibelio | reverse complement strand
TCAAACTTGGGACCGCGGTAGACCCTGAGACCCCCTATCAGACGCCGCCACCCATGGGCCGATGGCCGCCCGACAGCCGGGGATAGCGCCCCCCAAAGTTCGAAATTTTGAACGGCTATATCTCGCCGAGGCCGAGACCCAGTGACTTCAAACTCGGGACCGCGGTAGACCCTGAGGCCCCCTATCAGACGCCGCCACCCGCGGGCCGATGGCCCCCCGGGGGCCGGGGATAGCGCCCCCCTAAGGTCGAAGATTTGACCGGCCGTATCTCGCCGAGGCCGAGCCCCAGGGACTTCAAACTCGGGACCGTGGTAGACTCTGAGGCCCCCTTTCAGATGCCACTACCCCCGAGCCGACAGCCCCCCGGTGGCCGGGGATAGCGCCCCCAAAAGTTAGAAATTTTGAATGGCTATATCTCTCCTAGGCCGAGACCCAGGGACTTCAAACTTGGGACCGCGGTAGACCCTGAGACCCCCTATCAGACGCCGCCACCCATGGGCCGATGGCCGCCCGACAGCCGGGGATAGCGCCCCCCAAAGTTCGAAATTTTGAACGGCTATATCAGGCCGAGGCCGAGACCCAGTGACTTCAAACTCGGGACCGTGGTAGACTCTGAGGCCCCCTTTCAGATGCCACTACCCACGGGCCGATAGCCCCCCGGGGGCAGGGGATAATTTATAATCCCAAAGGCAGGGCAGTAAAATGGCAATATATTATCCTCCAGACAACCCAGATATAATATAATATAATATAATATAATATGATATAATATAATATAATAAAATATACTATAATATAATATAATATAATAGTTGTCTGGAACGCATCACATTAACAGTTCAATAAATGAGCGTGTACTACAATTCGAGACATTCTATAAATTGACATTTCAGCACTTCAGAGACATTCTTAAACTCTTAAGGTGGCTTAATGCATTGAAACATGTTTTTAAAAGATCAAACTCAGTTGAAGACATTACAGCATGATATTTATAGACAAGCATATGAGTTGTTGAACGCAACACATTTAACCCTTGTATGGTGTTCGGGGTCTGTTGGACCCGTTTTCATTTTTTTATCAAAATAAAAATTATACAATTAATTATTTTTTCAAGGCTAATAAAAGTGTGAAAACTGTAGGCCCTGTGTACCTTTACTCTGTCCTCCTCCTGTCAGTGTGTGTGTGTGTGTGTGAGTTTTGTGTTTCTACACCTGCCGTTCCCACACAATTCAATCACGACCACTGTCTGCGCTCACATTCCTGCTCATTTTCCCTTGTCTTGTGGGAACCAATCTTTCTTTTCTCATACTCTATCCCAGCTTCGAATTGGGCACGGGACACAATAAATAATAATAAATAATAAATAAATAATAAATAAGCTTTGCCAGTGCGGTGAAAATTGTAGGTTCTGTGTACCTTCATTCTGACCGGGCCTGCTGTAGTGTGTAATTCATTTTTTTGACGACCCGCTTACATCATCTTTTAAAAGTATCCCGTATCCGATTTTTGCATTTACACTATACACTGCTGAAACTACCAAACGTAGATGTTCTGACCCAGAAAAGGAAGTAAAACAGCACGAAATACAATGGATGCAGATTTTTTTTTTTATTGAACAAACATTAATGTACAAACCTCTTGGCCAAATCAATACATCTTCACATTACAATGTACAGAATAGAATAGGTTCATCTACATACAACAGAAAGAGAGAGAACAAAAGGAAAAAGGGAAGAAAAAATGTAAATAATAATCTAGGAGCGGGGCTAGGGTTTTTCTTGTAAATCATACTCCATAATAGTAGTAAACATGCGTATTGCATTTTTCTTTTTCATCATTTTAAGGGCTTTGGAATACAAAAGAAACTCATTATGAAATGCATAAAAGGCTGGTTTAACTTTCAAGAATCTGGATTTATGAATATTCCCAGCATAAGGATGCTATTGACCAGAAAATCTATTTTGTTATTATTCATTACAAGTCCATAGACAATGTCTTTTAGGGTGAAGTTGACCAGGTAACGTATCTTTGGGTAAAGCCAGTCATGAATATCAGACCATAAAGCATCCACATGCTAGCAATGAAAGAACAGGTGATCCGTAGTTTCGATATCATCACAAAATATACATTTATTAGAATCAAATCCACATCTAAGTCTTAAGTACTCACTGGATGGATCTATCCCATTTAACACTTTAAAATGAATTTCTTTAATCTTGGGAGATAAAGGAAATGTTATGTATTTAGTTCTAAGAATATGAATGATATCTTTCTGGAAATTAGAAGAAATCGAATTTCTGTAGACTGCGATAGGATAAGAAATGTTATTAAACATATTTCTAATAGTTTTGTTGGAGAGTTTACCTCCTTTAAATTCACAGCCTTCAATTAACAGTGGAGGTGAACACAGGGTCATAGGGTTCGAATAAAGAAGAGTTTCTTTGATCAGACAAATAACAGAGTTAGGAATAGCTTTAACAATAGATTCAAATTTAGCTCGACTGTAATTAAAATATTTAAAACAGAAATTGTCATATGATATAATAGCACTATCCTCAGTTAAACGGGACACTGACCAAATACCTTTTTCCATCCAATCCTTGTCATACAATGATTTGTTTCTAACTGTAATGTATCTGTTATTCCATAATGGTGTGTTGTGTGGTGTGAAATTATGGTTATATAAAATCTTCCAATATAACAAGACCTGTTGGTAAAACTGGGATAATTTAACTGGGAGACGTTGAGCAGTGAAGTCACATCTTAAAAGAAACTCTATTCCTCCTAATTTCTTAAATAGCTCTCTGGGAATATGAAACCAAAAACTGTTATTATTTAAAAGGGATTTTAACCAATTCATTTTAAGGGTCTCGTTTATAGAGTCAAAATCAATAGCTTGTAAACCTCCCTCTTTATATTGTTTTATCATCTCTACTTTCTTCATATAATGGGTCTTCTTTTTCCAGATGTAGCCAAAGTTAATTTGATTGATTTTTTTAATAGCTCTATTTGAAACAGCAATTGTGTATGCTGGATAGATTAACCTCGAAATACTTTCCATCTTAGTCAAAAATACTCTACCTAATAAACTTATAAGAGTTTAATTTGACATTTATCTATTGTATTCCACACATTCATAAGTTCATTTTCAGAGGAGTCTTTTGAAATAAGCATGCCTAAATATTTAACTTTAGATTTTATAGGGATGTTATTAGCCTCAGTTAATTGACATTGATGGACTGGCATTAATTCACACTTGTTCAGATTTATTTTTAAACCAGAAGCTTTGGGAAACATTTGAATAGATTGTAGTATTTTGGGGACTTCTGATAATTGCTTTATAAAAAATGCAGTATCACCTGCAAATCGGCCGATGATAAGTGTCTGACCAAGTACCTCTAGTGGGGGCTATCGCTGAGTTTTTGATAAAGATGGAAAGCAGTTCTGTTGTTATAATAAAAAGAAATGGGGAAATAGGACAACAAAGATGTATACTGTAGAATTAAATATAGTAATAATGTGCATGAAAGTACACTGTAGTCTTAAATATTAAGATAGACAGAAATGTTCAAGATGCAATGTGCATATGTGCATTCTACTGTAGTCTTAAATATTAAGATACACATAACTTAACAACATTTCATATATATAATTAAATAAGAAAAAAAATAATTGTTTAAATATTAAACTGTAACTATGCTTCCACTATTCGAGCTCACTGATTGGTTTAAGAATAAACCACCAATTTATCATTTATATTTTTGCTGCATATGCTAAAGAACAACATCCGTTGTACCAAGTGTGGTGCCAGCCCAAGTTATTTTTCGGTTCATTGCCAGGGCATTCAATAAAGACAGTTAACAATCTAGCTTCTGAGTATAAGTTATTAACCCAACAATAGCGGGGTCATTTTTTTAAATATTAATTTTTTTTTTTTTTTTTTTTTTTTTTTTTTTGCAGTGGGCCGTGCAAACATGTGTTTGGTTGTGTGGGCTGAGAGTTGAAAAAGGTTGGGAACCACTGATCTAGAATATCAAAAACTAATAGAATATTATTATGTATAGATCTTCCCTTCATAAAGCCAGATTGAGATTCACTTATAATTTTGTGTAAAAACATTTTTAATCTGTTAGCATATATAAGGGTCACAATTTTATAATCGGTGTTTAATAATGTAATTGGTCTAAAGTTATCTAAAATTTGAGGGTCTTTATCAGGCTTGGGGATTAAAGTTATTATACCTTGTTTCGTGGTGGATGGAAATGTCATATTTTCTGTTGCTTCTTTTAACATAAGCATAAAAGGTTCTTTAAGTGTGCTCCAAAAGTGCTTATAAAACTTTGCAGTGAGGCCGTCACAACCTGGAGATTTGTCTAGACATAAACTACCTACTGCTTTATCTAATTCATCAGATGTAATATCTGCATCACACAGTGCTACCCAATCATCATCTGTATGGGGAATAAAGTCTTTAATAAGGTCAAAAAAGGATGTTGTATCATCCAGAGAAAAGGTTGAGGAATATAGGTTACTGTAAAAGGAAACCACTTCCTTAGTGATTGAAGCTTGATCAGTAATTGCTTGGCCCTGGATCAATAAGGCTTTAACTGAAAGGTTCTCTTTCCTTCTTTTTTCTAACCGACAGAAATGGGAAGTGCTCCTTTCCCCCTCCTCAATCCATTTAGCCCTAGACCTGATAAAAGCTCCTTCTGCTTTACAAAGATAGATTTCATCAAGTTTGTTTTGAAGACTTTGTAGTTTTCGTTTTTCATTATCAGTAGGTGATGTTTTATTATAAAATACATTTATTTCTTTAATAATATTAGATTCAGATCATTTGTTACTTCGATTTAGTGTTTTACCAAAATTAATTGAGTATTCCATAATTTTAAATTGAAGATATTCCCATTTGGAGATATAGGACACTATTAACTCGTCAGACATCACATTAGAGACCATGGCCCTAATACCCTCATCAAATGACTGGCATTTTAATAAATTAGAATTGAATTTCCAATATCCTTTATTTTGAAGGCTAACACCAGGAGGTTTAAAAATGTATTTAATAAGAGAATGATGTGTAAGAAGAGCTGTAGACATACAACAATCACTGACAAAATTAATAATAGAAACTGAAATTAGCCAAAAATCTATTCTTGACTTTACTACATTATTTGGCTTAAACCGAGAATACTGTTTCATGTTAAGATATTTAAAGCACCAAGGATCCAGCAAATTGTGAGTACGACAAAAATCGGTTAAAACAGGGTTATAAGAACTAAGGCTACATCTGGAGGGATAGCTATCAAGGCATTCACCACTGACCATGTTAAAATCACCACCCATAATTGTATTAGCAGTTGGATATTTTAGTTTAAGGTATACAATAACACTGGAAACATCTGAAATCAACTGTCTGTTTTGGATTACGTTATTGAAACCATAAATATTGACCATAATAAAATAATGGCCATCCATATTCATGACACAGATTAACCAGTGCCCATTATTGCTGAATCCAGATGTCACTAGTTAACCAGGTGGGTTACAAAACAAAACAGCCACCCCTGCTGATCTAGTGGACCCATGATCAAAAAGGATTTTGTCTCCCCATTGATTTATCCAAAATCTTTCATCCTCTTGTTTGGAGTGTGTTTCTTGCAACAAAATAAATTGTGCTTTTTCGCCCTTGAAAAACAAAAATAATGATTTTCTCTAAGTGTTCTCTCTTAATACCCTAACATTAAGTGAAATACAAGAAAAAACAAAATTATTCATAAACAAAACTGGCAACTGCCAACAAATATTAATCCGATCGAAAAAATGTACTTCTGAAAAAATGTAGAAACGAAAGCCCAAACAGGCACTGTCCCTTCAAACTGCATTCAATGCAAAATAACCCTCCAAACAAATTGTATTAATCAAAAGGTTATTTCAAGCTTTAAATTCTAAAGCATTTGTTCATATACCTTATGTGTTCCTAAGTAAGTCTTTGTCCATTTATATATCCAACACCTCCTCTGAAGTGCACGCGTACCCACATCTCTAGCTTCTTTTATCTTTGGCCACAGAGCAGCTCGGGTCTCCCTGTCGGCTTCGCAGAGGTCTTCGATGAAGTTGATACGAAGCTCTTTGCGGATCGAGTGGTCCTTTGTCATTCTCCACAGTGCATCTCGGTGTATACTCTGAGTAAACTGAATGATGACATGCCTTGTTTTATTTCCTTCACGTCTGCCTATTCGATGAACCGAATCAACAATGTGATTGATGTTCGAGGACCAGGATGGGGAGATTTTCACCAGCAACTGTGCAACCGCCTCACGTATGTCTTCACCTTCCTTTTCCTTTCGACCACGAATCCTCAGATTCCATCGGCGTTTGTATCTCTCCAGCTCCAAGACACGCTCCATCAACTCCTCGTGATCTTTCTTTAAAGCCGATACTTCGCAGACCGAAGACTGTAACTGAACTCAACTGCCTTGGCTATACTTGTTAACATGATGGAACTCTGTTGTATCTGAGTACCTAGTATGTCCACCTTATCCGTTAGCTGCTTTATCGCTTCTAAGACTGCATTCATTCCTTCTTTCCCTTCTGTCCCCGTATCCTTCCTCTTAACTGTTCCTCTTCTTTACCAGCGAGAAAGGATCTTTTCTTTTAGTATTCTCAGTGGAAACTTCCATCCTCGTAGCATACTCATGGCCATCATCTACCTCGTTACTGCGGCATGAAGCAAGATTCTTTTTTGTAGTCATGGTGCACCTTGTTTTCTTTTGTTTTTCAGATTCTTAATATATTCAACTTCAAAAGGAACGAATTGTATGGACTGGAAAGTGTAACATGAAACAAAAACTGGGACAGTCCTCGAGAGCTCACAACATACGATGCACCCTATCCGCCATCTTGCCAGGAATCCCATTGGATGCAGATGCAAATAAAATTATACAGTGTTTCGCTTTCCACAATATTTTGAAAAGTCAACAAAAAAAAAAAAAAAAAAAAAAATCAGGGTTTGGATGAAATCAGGGGCAGGGTTTGTATGTTTTTCCTTCATCCTCTCTATTAGACAACTCTAAACTCAAACAGGTTTCCTTTTTCTTCAGTTGGAACCTCAGTTCCGCCAACTTGGAATTGTTGGCCTGTCCCAGCTGTCCAGCAGTTGCCTTTTCATGGTGTTTCATGACAGCATCTATTGTTGTTTTTTCCTCTATATTTGTATTACCATATAGTCTGTTTGTCTGTCTATCCTCTAAGTGTTATATTTAATCATATAACAATAAATAATTATATGTTTTTTATTTTTTTATTTCTGCCCTGGAAGCTTCAAGGCTACTTCAGAACCTGCTTCACTGCTGATAACAGACAGCTAAAAGTGTTGTTTCATATGATAGCTCTAAGAACATAGATAAATATCCACCTCTTTCAGCATTCGGGTCATTATAAGAAAACGTGCCATTTCCCAATTTTTGATTTTCAAAGTACTGTTTTGAAAATCTTTAAGCCCCTTTTTGGATGAAGTAGATCCTTACCTCTAAGGAAAATGTTCCGTGCCATCTCAGGCTATCTTATAATTATTTTTTTTTTCTTCATATAACCAATTTTAATGTGTGTTTTTGGTCAACCCTGTTACCAACATATTAATTATTTTTTGAAAAGGTTGTAAATACATATATAGAACAAATCTGATATACTGTGAAAGATAAACCCCCCTTGTTACATTAAGAGTGTTTGTGAATTGAGAATATTGAAAGTTTTTTTATTTATTTTTTTATATTTTTTTTTAGCGGATGAATACGTTCATTTCCAAATGACACTCTCCCAGCATCATCTGTTTTAAGAAAAATGTATGGAAATAAAAATGAAACGCCTCAATTCAATTTTGAGTGAAATATTAGCCTCTCTTACTAAACATTTACAATTAATTGATTACATTTTTTATTTAAATGTTTTCAATTCTATCCTCTCCTGGAGGATTGTCTTCAATGAGCCAAAAAAAGCTCATGTTACTCCTCTCCTCATCAGGTTACACTGGCTACCAGTAGCCACTCGCATCGAATTCAAGGTACTGATGCTTGCCTACAAGACGACCACTGGCACGGCACCATCTTACCTAAACTCACTGGTTAAATCCTATGTGCCCTCCAGAAGTTTGTGCTCTGCGAGTGAACGACGCCTTGTGGTGCCATCCCAAAGAAGTTCAAAATCACTCTCACGGACCTTTTCCTGGACTGTGCCCAGCTGGCGGAATGACCTCCCAATCTCAATTCGTACAGCTGAGTCTTTAGTCATTTTCAAGAAACATCTAAAGAATCATCTTTTTCGCCTGCACTTAACCTACTAACACCAGTACTTTTCCCTTTCTTGTCTTTTTCATTTAATAATAAAAAAAAAAAAAAAAAAACCTGGCTATGCGTTCTATACTAGACTAACTGAGACTTGTCATGGCACTTGTATACTGTTGTTGTTCTCTTGTTGACCTGACTGCTTCTATTGTTCTCATTTGTAAGTCGCTTTGGATAAAAGCGTCTGCTAAATGATTAAATGTAAATGTAAATGTAAATGGAACAGTCTATTAAAGAGGTGTTTTCATAAAAAGTAACAGGGTTGACGAGAACCTAGGGACCCGACTAAATTGTGTTTTTTTTTTTTTTTTTTTTTTTTTTTTTTTGACACGTTAAGAATAAAATTCAGTTATGACTAATGAACTGACACTTCATTATACTATATGTTTTTTTTTTTTTTTTTATAATAGTTTGACTTTTTTGCCCTCGATAGCAAGTAGAAGTAGAAAAATCATACAGAGGGACAGGCCATTTTCAACATTTCTTCAAGATGCTTTGCACAAAAATTTGATTTAAATCCTTTAAAAACAAAAGAAACAGAAAATAATGTATTCTTATATTATGAGACATTATGGAAACTAAATTATGAATTTATTGTTTTATGTTTTATTTAGATTTACAGAGCTTTTTTTTTCCCTGAGGGACACAAAATGGCACGTTTTCGTATAATGACCCATTTACTGAAACTGGACTCAGTGCGGGAGTCACCTGTCCAATGAATCAAACTTGAGTCGATTTCTGATTTGTTTTTTTGTTTCGTTTTTTTACAAATCCGTTTTATCCGATTAGTTTAAAAGTGTGATTCACTCGCAATCTGGTGTAGCTAATTCTGATGCTGCACAGTTCCTAATGGGTTAATAACAGTAATAATCCTCTCGTAGTAAAAGGTTACCTGACACAAGAGAAGACAGGACGAGATCAAGCAGTGAGCAAACACAGAAGAGCAGAGGTCCAGCATCCCTGCTTCACTCCTGAGGTCACGCCCGAGGTGATGTGAGGGACCCAGAGCAACACAAGCACAGGAGCACTTCTACTGAAGAGATGCCTCCATCTCAGCTGCAGACGCTTTATTACTCTGATAAAGTCACAGAGTGAAAATAAGTTCTTCTGAACGTGGCGTGACTCCAGCTCAGGACTAGGAACTCCTCATCACTGTCGAATGGCTGGTCCGTGGTCAGTGTCAGACTGTGTAACTCCACAGACGATCCTAAGAGCAGCTCACACAGAAACACATCGTGAGGAGCAGCAGCGTGTCGCTCAGATCCAGTGTGGGTGAAGCAGAGCCACACACTCCTCAGATCTCCGCTGCTGTTCAGAGCACACACACACACACACACACACACACAAACTGTGATGGAGTCTCCTCCCTCCCTCTCTCGCTCTCTCTCTCTTCTCTAGTGCTCCAGTCAACCATAACATTTGCAAACCAGTAGCTACATGCATTTCTCAAAGCACCACCCAATGGATAACCTATAAAAGCCTGAACTTTCTCACGTTCATTAGTTCATCATCTCTCAGAAGTATTTATGAGCACCAGTGCCATCTGAATGTTTCATCTCTGGCAGGAA
>NC_068388.1:26923434-26930934 GCF_023724105.1 Carassius gibelio | reverse complement strand
GACTCAGAGAAGGAGCGTTCTGTTAGAGGACGCTGAGGTCACATGAACACCTGTGTTAATAACATCAACATCACAGATTATATACTTCATAGAGTTAACATCCTCGCTTCTCCTTCCCAAAGTTTGTGAAGCGTCAAGATCATTTTCGGACACCAAATTCTTAAAGGTAAACTGCTGAATGTTTCAGGAACTGATTTATTAAATTATTTTAGCCAATAAATCACAAATTAAAACTGTTTAAACGAATGCGGGATTTGTTGGTCCACATTCCTTTTTTTTTACATTCGCAAACCAGTAGCTACATGCATTTGTCAAAGCACCACCCAATGGATAACCTATAAAAGCCTGAACTTTCTCACATTCTTTAGTTCATCATCTCAAACTTTCCCAGGAGACCTACCGAACGCCACCCGCCCCGAGGCCCCACCCCCCCGGGGGCCAGAGAAATGGCCCCCCTGTATTTTTGGTGGTCAAACGGAAGGACGGGGGAGACCTAGAGACCTGAGGCTCGGCTCCGTGATAGCCCCCGACGGGGCCTCTCTAGCGCCACCTCCTCCGAGTTGATAGACCCCTCGGGCCGGAGTCACGGACCCCCAAAGGCAAAGGGTCCCAAGATTCGACAGTCTGTAACTCCCACGAAACAGGGGCAAACTCCATCAAACTCAGAGCAAAATTATACACTGGAGACCTCTATCCGATGCCACTGGCTCCAGGTCCCCAACCCCTGGGGAGGTCGAGATATGGCCCCCCCAATCTTCAGGATTTGTGCCCTCGTTACTGAGGCACTGGACTGCCCAGGGACTCGGGGGTGAGGGCGTTCGGTAGGCCCCAAGGCCCACTATGTGTCCCCCGAGATTCAGCCCCTGGGACCCCCGCACTGCGGAGAAAACGGCGAGAGACCGTGTTGCGGGCGAGATCATAGCCTTACCCGGGAAAGGGGCACCGTCCTGGGCAAAGCCGCCGGCGAGGGAGGGGTTGGAAATTCTCGCTGAGGCCCAGGGACTTCCAACCCGGGACCAAGGTAGACCTCGAGGCCCCCGTCAGACACCGCCTCCCCCGAGCCGATGGACCCCTACGGGGCTGGAGATAGCACCCACCGGATGAGAAATTTTGAATGGCTAAATCTCGCCGAGACCCAGGGACTTCAAACTCGGGTCGATTTTAGACCATGCAGCTCTCTATCAGACGCCGCCAGCACAGAGCCGAAGGACCCCCGGGGGCCAGAGATAGACACACCGAGGGAGAAATTTTGAACGGCTGTATCTCGCCATCGCCGAGACCCAGGGACTTCAAACTGGGGGTCGATGATAGACCCCGTAGCCCCCTATCAGACGCCGCCACCGCAGAGCCGATGCACCCCAGGGGGCCAGAGATAGAGGCCACCGAAGGAGAAATTTTGAAAGGCTGTATCTCGCCTAGGCCGAGCCACAGGCACTTCAAACTCGGGACCGAGGTACACCCCGAGGCCCGCCTTCAGACGCCACCTCCCCGGAGCCAATGCTCCCCAGGGGGCCGGGGATAGCACCCCCCCCCCCCCCCCCCCCCAGAATGTTAGGATCTGTAACCTTATAACTCGGGCACCGGACCGCTCCAGGACACGGGGGCGGTCGCGCTCGGTAGGCCCAGTGGGCCACTAGGGTTTTGCCACTGGTCACCCCTCATCGACTTAGGTTTTGGCCGTCTTGCCCTGGGACCTCCAGGGTCTGGATGGAGAGTCTGGCGCCGCACTCAGACCGCTTTCGACGCTCCACCCTGCGGGCCGCCTCCTGGAGAGGTCCCCCTCGCCACTGGTCACCCCCCCATCGACTTCTTCGTATCATCCCATCGTCCGCCCCGGCCACTGGTACCCCCGGGACGCCGGCGGGGGTGTCGAACCGAGGTCGCACCGGTTGGGCCTCTTCCTCGGCCGACAAAAAACTTGAATCGAGGGTTGACTTTCAATGGATCGCAGCAAGTGAGCTGCTCTGCCACACACGAAACCCTGACCCAGAATCAGGTAGTCTACGGGTCATTTAAGCACTGGGTTCTCCACAAACTTCTGCTTAACACTTGTAAAGCCAAAAGGATCGTGAGGCCCGCTTTCACGATCCGGTCTCATACTGAAAATCAAGATCAAGTGAACTTTTGCTCTCATCTTCCATGGGAGGTTTTCTCTCCATGAGCTCACTTCAGGACACCTGTGTTACAGTTTGACAGGTGTACCACACCTCAGTTCAAGGTCCCAGGGGGAGGGCATACCCGAGGGTCCACTCACATGTGTTTAGGATACAGATATTTCAATTACAGAGCCTCAAAAGAGCCTGTTATTTTTTATCACCACCTCTCAAAGTTGAAAATGGGTAATTTGCGTGCCTGGTGCCTTCCTTGGATGTGCCTTGTGCCTTCCTTGGATGTGGTAGTCATTTCTCAGGCTCCCTCTGCAGAATCGAACCCTGATTCCTCCGTTACCCGTGGTCACCATGGTAGGCGCCTAAAGTATTTATCAAAAGTTGATTGGGCACATATTCAAAAGAGTCATCACCACCGCAGGGGGCATGTGATCGGCCCAAGGTTATCTAGAGTCACCAAATAGACCAGGGCGGGGACGGATCCCCGACCCCGGATGGGTTTTGGATCTGATAAATGCACGCGTCCCCACCCGTGAGGGAGGGTTGGCGCTCGTTTGCATGTATTAGCTCTGGAATTGCCACAGGTATCCAAGTGCCGGGTGGAGCGATCAAAGGGAGCATAACTGATTTAATGAGCCATTCGCAGTTTCACTGTACCAGCTGTTTGTACTTAGACCTGTACAGCTTAATCTTTGAGACAAGCATATGTTACTGACAGGATCAACCTGGTAGCCCACAGGAGGGGGTGTGGGTTGGACAACCGCAGCGCGCTTGTTTCCTACACACGGGTCTCACTCCGCAGTGGGTGTCGCACCCTGGGGGTGGAACCCACGCGGCGCGGCCGCTCATAGGGCGACGTGCGGCGACCTCCCCCACTCGGGGGTTATGGGGGTGGCTGGCCACTGATCGAGGCCGTAACCGGGAAAAGTGTGCTTCGCGTGGACAGGAGGAGGACACGCCTCCTCTCCGACCGCCGGTGTTGGACCCTTATGATAGACCGGCCTTCTGAGTCTCCCAAGAAAGTGGGGGTCGGGCCCCCGTCTCATGCGAGCATGTGCTGGACACGGTGTGTCGCCCTCATCGAAACCGTAACTTCCACTCACCGTGCCACCTAGGCGCACCCGCCCATAACGGCCAGCGGCCAGGCAGGGTCCTAGATCGGGCCCGCAACGTGCTCCACTCGATCCGTTCTCTTGCGATACGCGCCAGAACCTAAGTCCAGAAAATGACGCGTTCGCCGACATCGCGACGGCACGTAAAAATGCCATCCCCTATCGGGCCGACCTCCGGAGTCGCGGGCGAATCTTGACGGTGGCCGGGTCTGAGACGCCTTTCCCGGCCTGCCCTGGAGCCTTGGGGAGGGTGGATGTCTGGCCAAGGCCCGCATCTTCGACTTGGTCATTTTTTTAAACACCGAATTCCTCCAGGGCCTCCGACCTGCCGAGTGAGGCCGATGAGGGCGAGGGCCGGTCGGATAGGTCTCCCACCGAAGAGGCCCCGGAGCCTATGACCTGCCACTGGTCACCCAGCGACCTGAGAACCGGAGTAGGGGGTGCCATCTCACCCTCATACCCAGGAGAGGGAGGCCACGCTGTGCCTGGGTCACTCGAAATAGCCCCTGGAGCTAAACCTTCAAATTTACAGAGAACCAGACTAGGGGGAGCCATCTCACTCTCATGCCCAAGAGGGTGAGGCCACATTGGGCCTGGGTCGCTCGGAAAAAGACCCTGGATCTCAGCCTCCACGTTTAATGAGAACCGGAGTAGGGGGCTCCATCTCACCCTCATGCCCTAGAGGGTAAGGCCACGCTGGGCCCTGGGTCACTCGAAAAAGTCCCTGGAGCTCAGCCTCCAAGGTTACAGAGAACCGGAGTAGGGGCCGCCATCTCACTCTATTGCCCAGGAGAGGGAGGCCTCGTTGGGCCTGGGTCGCTCGAAAAAGCCCCTGGAGCACAGCCTCCACGGTTAATGAGAACCAGACTAGGGGTAGCCATCTCACTCTCATGCCCAGGGCGGTGATGCCACGCTGGGCCTCGGTCGATCGAAAAAGCCCCTGGAGCTCAACTTTCAAATTTACAGAGAACCAGACTAGGGGTAGCCATCTCACTCTCATGCCCAGGGCGGTGATGCCACGCTGGGCCTCGGTCGATCGAAAAAGCCCCTGGAGCTCAACCTTCAAATTTACAGAGAACCAGACTAGGGGTAGCCATCTCACTCTCATGCCCAGGGCGGTGATGCCACGCTGGGCCTCGGTCGATCGAAAAAGCCCCTGGAGCTCAACCTTCAAATTTACAGAGAACCAGACTAGGGGGAGCCGTCTCACTCTCATGCCCAAGACGGTGAGGCCTCGCTGGGCCTGGGTCGCTCGAAAAAGCCCCTGGAGCTCAGGCTCCACGGTTAATGAGAACCGGAGTAGGGGGCGCCATCTCACCCCCATGCCCGAGAGGGTGAGGCCTCGTTGGGCCTGGGTCGCTCGAGAAAGCCCCTGGAGCTCAGGCTCCACGGTTAATGAGAACCGGAGTAGGGGGCGCCATCTCACCCCCATGCCCGAGAGGGTGAGGCCTCGTTGGGGCTGGGTCGCTCGAAAAAGCCCCTGGGGCTCATCCTCCACGGTTAATGAGAACCGGAGTAGGGGGCGCCATCTCACCCCCATGCCCGAGAGGGTGAGGCCTCGTTGGGCCTGGGTCGCTCGAAAAAGCCCCTGGAGCTCAACCTTCAAATTTACAGAGAACCAGACTAGGGGTAGCCATCTCACTCTCATGCCCAGGACGGTGAGGCCACGCTGGGCCTCGGTCGATCGAAAAAGCCCCTGGAGCTCAACCTTCAAATTTACAGAGAACCAGACTAGGGGGCGCCAACTCACTCTCATGCCCAGGAGGGGGAGGCCACGCTGGGCCTGGGTCGCTCGAAAAAGCCCCTGGAGCTCAGCCTGCGAAGCGCTTTTGTCATCACCCCGATGGCGGGTAAAAACGGCATCCTCTATCGGGCCGACCTCCGGGGTCGCGGGCGAAATCGGAGCTCTACCCGGGAAAGGCGCACCATCCTGGGCAAGGCCGCCGGAGACGGGGTGGTTGGATGTTCGACCGGGGCCCGCTCGGGAACGCCGGGGCCTAGCGACTTGAAACTCGGGTCGTTGATAGGGCCCGTCGGCCCCTCTCGGACGCCGCCACCCCCGAGCCGACAGCCCCCCGGGGGCCGGGGATAGCGCCCCCCAAAGTTCGAAATTTTGAACGGCCGTATCTCGCCGAGGCCGAGACCCAGGGACTTCAAACTCGGGACCGCGGTAGACCCTGAGGCCCCCTATCAGACGCCGCCACCCGCGGGCCGATGGCCCCCCGGGGGCCGGGGATAGCGCCCCCCTAAGGTCGAAGATTTGACCGGCCGTATCTCGCCGATGCCGAGCCCCAGGGACTTCAAACTCGGGGCCGTGGTAGACTCTGAGGCCCCCTTTCAGATGCCACTACCCCCGAGCCGACAGCCCCCCGGTGGCCGGGGATAGCGCCCCCAAAAATTAGAAATTTTGAATGGCTATATCTCTCCTAGGCCGAGACCCAGGGACTTCAAACTTGGGACCGCGGTAGACCCTGAGACCCCCTATCAGACGCCGCCACCCATGGGCCGATGGCCGCCCGACAGCCGGGGATAGCGCCCCCCAAAGTTCGAAATTTTGAACGGCTATATCTCGCCGAGGCCGAGACCCAGTGACTTCAAACTCGGGACCGCGGTAGACCCTGAGGCCCCCTATCAGACGCCGCCACCCGCGGGCCGATGTCCCCCCGGGGGCCGGGGATAGCGCCCCCCTAAGGTCGAAGATTTGACCGGCCGTATCTCGCCGAGGCCGAGCCCCAGGGACTTCAAACTCGGGACCGTGGTAGACTCTGAGGCCCCCTTTCAGATGCCACTACCCCCGAGCCGACAGCCCCCCGGTGGCCGGGGATAGCGCCCCCAAAAGTTAGAAATTTTGAATGGCTATATCTCTCCTAGGCCGAGACCCAGGGACTTCAAACTTGGGACCGCGGTAGACCCTGAGACCCCCTATCAGACGCCGCCACCCATGGGCCGATGGCCGCCCGACAGCCGGGGATAGCGCCCCCCAAAGTTCGAAATTTTGAACGGCTATATCAGGCCGAGGCCGAGACCCAGTGACTTCAAACTCGGGACCGTGGTAGACTCTGAGGCCCCCTTTCAGATGCCACTACCCACGGGCCGATAGCCCCCCGGGGGCAGGGGATAATTTATAATCCCAAAGGCAGGGCAGTAAAATGGCAATATATTATCCTCCAGACAACCCAGATATAATATAATATAATATAATATAATATGATATAATATAATATAATAAAATATACTATAATATAATATAATATAATAGTTGTCTGGAACGCATCACATTAACAGTTCAATAAATGAGCGTGTACTACAATTCGAGACATTCTATAAATTGACATTTCAGCACTTCAGAGACATTCTTAAACTCTTAAGGTGGCTTAATGCATTGAAACATGTTTTTAAAAGATCAAACTCAGTTGAAGACATTAGAGCATGATATTTATAGACAAGCATATGAGTTGTTGAACGCAACACATTTAACCCTTGTATGGTGTTCGGGGTCTGTTGGACCCGTTTTCATTTTTTTATCAAAATAAAAATTATACAATTAATTATTTTTTCAAGGCTAATAAAAGTGTGAAAACTGTAGGCCCTGTGTACCTTTACTCTGTCCTCCTCCTGTCAGTGTGTGTGTGTGTGTGTGAGTTTTGTGTTTCTACACCTGCCGTTCCCACACAATTCAATCACGACCACTGTCTGCGCTCACATTCCTGCTCATTTTCCCTTGTCTTGTGGGAACCAATCTTTCTTTTCTCATACTCTATCCCAGCTTCGAATTGGGCACGGGACACAATAAATAATAATAAATAATAAATAAATAATAAATAAGCTTTGCCAGTGCGGTGAAAATTGTAGGTTCTGTGTACCTTCACTCTGACCGGGCCTGCTGTAGTGTGTAAATCATTTTTTTGACGACCCGCTTACATCATCTTTTAAAAGTATCCCGTATCCGATTTTTGCATTTACACTATACACTGCTGAAACTACCAAACGTAGATGTTCTGACCCAGAAAAGGAAGTAAAACAGCACGAAATACAATGGATGCAGATTTTTTTTTTTATTGAACAAACATTAATGTACAAACCTCTTGGCCAAATCAATACATCTTCACATTACAATGTACAGAATAGAATAGGTTCATCTACATACAACAGAAAGAGAGAGAACAAAAGGAAAAAGGGAAGAAAAAATGTAAATAATAATCTAGGAGCGGGGCTAGGGTTTTTCTTGTAAATCATACTCCATAATAGTAGTAAACATGCGTATTGCATTTTTCTTTTTC
>NC_068388.1:26899277-26922934 GCF_023724105.1 Carassius gibelio | reverse complement strand
AAGGAGGCAATCATTACAACACTTGCATTGATCAACCCCAGCCTTCCAACCCTGACACTTGAAGAGTGGGACATAATCAAAGATGTGTGTGAGATTTTGAAGCTCTTCACTGTTGAAATCAGTGCTGAAAGGTATGTGTAAATTAATTGAACATATAACTGCTTCCACTGGTGAAATACTTTAAGTGTTTGACATATTTCAACCCACCTGGTTTATGCTTATTTCCTTTTCATATACATATTTGGTCTAATTAAGTTATTTTGTCTTTTTATTAAAACATTTTGATGGCAAGAGGATTGCAAAAAAAAAAAAAAAAATTGTCCAGCAATTGACTTTCACGATGCTGTTGCAGCAGATGACGCAGCCAAATGCATAAGTGCAGCTGCTGCAAGGGTTTGGTCCAGTACAGGTGAGCAAACTCAAGCTGAGCACACATCTCCTCCAGTCCCTTCTGAACAGCAGTCTTCAATCTGGGAGGATTTTGATGAAAGAGTGGCTGATGCAGTCAGCATCAGAAACCCAGCATCCACTGCAATGGCCGAAATGAGAGGGTATCTTGCAGAGACCTTGATTTCAAGAACAGAAGACCCACTAGCTTGGTGGAAAGCAAGACAAGCAGTATATGAAGGGTTGACAGCTGTCATGAAAAGGAGGCTTTGCATAGTTGCTACATCTGTGCCATCAGAGAGAGTTTTTCCGAAAACGGGTCAGATTATTTCAGAAGGATAAAACAGACTGAGTCCTAACAAAGTTAGGCAGATTGTTTTTCTGAATTCAAACCTACCCTCATAAGAGAGGTCAAGCTGCATATTGTTACAACTTTTCACTGCAGTGGGTAAAACCTGCTTAAAACGGACAATACAATTTTATTAAAACATTGTTAATTTAATACAAACTCAATTTATGAATGCTTTATCATTAACTATAATGACAGTAGGCATACAGGTATTTCATAAATCATCCCTTGTTTCATGTTAAACATAGTGTCTCAATTATTATGGTCCAACACCTAACCGAGATCATAGAAAAACTCTTTAACAGAATCCTAAATTAAATAGCTTACACAAAGTCCTTTAAGACACACAAATACTTAACTATGTAAATACACCATTATATCGAAACATATCTTTATTTCATTCGTTTAACACCTACAAATCTTACAAAGTAAAATCTAACCCCATAATAACTACAGATGACCTGAACTATTTTTTTTTGTTTGATTTTTGTTCATTTTCAGTAAAAGTCTATTCAAAGCTTCAGTAAGGGAATTTGGCAAAGTGCCTTTAGAGACGGTGTTCAAACAATACAATAAGGAGAAAATTTTGCAGAAAATGTCTTATAAAATTAAATAGGCAAATTGTAGGCCCTGTGGACTTGCTGGCCTGAAATGCTAAGATAGCCTTAGAAATTGATTTTTAAGCTGAAGGGTTTGCTATAAGTCCTGCTTTTGTTTCAATGAAATAGTAGGGGCATTTATTTTAGCAAAAAAACAAAAAGAAAAAAAAAACAACAACAAAAAAAACACTGACCAGCGAGGAGTTTTCATAAAGAGAGAAAGGAAATTTGTAAAAACATTATTGTTAGGGAATAAATATAATTCCCCAGAATCATTTTCAATTTGCAAAATATGTTTGGCTGAAGATCTGTATTTAAGCTGAGCTAACAGTCAAGTCAGCTTTTCCCCCATGCATATAATAAAAGCCTTGAACTGAAAATTGAGTGTACGCACTATTTTCCCAATCTAATACTGTAAAGTACTTTGACACAATCCGTTTTGTTAAAAGCACTGTATAAATAAAGGTAAATTCACTTGACTTGACCTTGACCTTGGGAAGCGGGTTTGAGACATCACCTGTCCCATGCCTTTGATGCTGTGCTGGAAACACTGCAATGATGCTGCAAGGAGAGATCGGGGTGCTCCGTCTGGAGAGTAGGAGTGGCACCATCATGAGCAGTAACACCATCTACTCTGACATGTGTCACACATTCAATCTAGTAGTTATATGACCTCTATAGGTCTGTTGATTGTGTCACTTTTGTGGATATATTTGCCAGAGTTAGTTCCTGGTGAAGGTGTTTGGATATACACCGAAATGTCTTGTGATTTTAATAAAAATTTTAATTGTTTGGAATGTTTTAACACCGGGATGGTTTAGTGATAAACTACACAAGGTATTAATATAATTGCTCTAAATAAAAAAGGTGGCATGTTTTGAAACATTTAAAAATTTTGATGGTTCAATGCATAAATCCATAAACTAATGCATAATATATAGTTTTAACTAATCTCGGGCTGATATTATAATTTATAATACAATTAATAAGTTCAGTTTTAATAGTAATAATTACATTTTCATGAAAATGTTTGGTTTGTTAAAGGTGCACAAATAGTTGTACAGAAAGCATCCAGCCATGTAATATGAAAAAATAGAGACATTTATTGAAGAAGATCACACTTGAAAGGGAAGACATTTTAGACCGTAGATAAGAGTCAGGAAAATTTGACAAAGCAGCTGATGACGGTTCTAACCAAGGATAAGTGTTTTAAATGTGTTCCCAATGTGCCAACTGGGACTAAGGTGTCATTGT
The DNA here is from genome assembly GCF_023724105.1 of Carassius gibelio. Lineage (NCBI taxonomy): Eukaryota > Metazoa > Chordata > Actinopteri > Cypriniformes > Cyprinidae > Carassius > Carassius gibelio. The sequence continues at coordinate 26,920,345 of NC_068388.1, read as the reverse complement.
CCTATGTACAGTGATTCTTGTATCTTTTTCAATAAATGTTTTTATTTTGTTATATATATATATATATATATATATATATATATATATATATATATATATATATATATATATATATATATTACATGTCTCAATACTCCATACAGCCCTAGTACATATTTAGGCCGAGTTCTCATTGCATTTACACAGTTTTGACCAGCAGGTGTCATCAATGGATAGTGTTTTGAAACTGACAAATCTACTATTTAGAGAATGAATTGTTCAGTTGAGTTTTTAAAAGTATGTTTGCATGTAAGCATATGTATAAAAACGAATCACTTATTTTTTTTAATTATTACAGCACTTACTGTAGTGCAAAACATGAAACCCTCCATGTTTACATACATACATCATTTTTTTATTATTATTATTATTTAAAAAGGTACATTAAGCTTCCAATATGAAAATTTTTCATACACTGTAAACCCTGATAAGTTCACAGAACTCAAAAAATATTTTGTAACAGATTACAGAGAAACATTTAAGTGATGTTTTTAAATGTTTTAAGTTTACATAAACTTAAAAAATTTAGTTCCAGTTGCCTTAAATTATCTGAGTTATCTTAAACAATTATATTTCTGAACTTATAATTAGGGAGTAATTCAATCATAATTTTATCTATTTTTCAACTCCTATAATGTGGGAAATACACTCAAAATTAGGCTTTTGCTGTCCATCCTCAGTCTAACCACAGGCTCTACTCTTCACCACAACGGTAACACTACAAATCCAACATAACATAAACCTTTGTAAAATCTAATATAACACAACTTTTATGTATTAACTTATGTCCCTCTATGTTAATCTTGTGTAAAAACACACAAAATAACACTTAATTTCTAAATTTATTTTCCTTGTTTTCTGATACAAAGCATGCTGGGAACTATAAAACACAATCATTTTAAGTTCACCTCACTACAACAAATTTTTGAGTTAACAGAACTTATTTAAATTAAGTCCAATTAACTTTCGTTATTATTTGAGTGCAATTAACTAATTTCATTTGATTAATTTCACTGTTCGGTTTTACAGTGTACTGTAAGGTAATTTTAAATTTATTCAATAACTATTGGTCTGTTTACACTATGGGCACATCATGCGTTTTCACTGATCTGATAGCTATTCAAAATTACATGTGTAGAAGTCATCTGAAAAGCATTCAAGAGTCATTGAAGATTTTATTCAAGCTTGCAATCCATCTGACTGCAAAATTCAAACACTTTAGCAGGTGATGCATTCCAGATAAAACTTAACCAATTGTAAATGAGCATGGAACTGTGGGTCACACAGGTATTCTGCCTTTTAAATAAAAGCACACGAATCCTGGTTACTGACTAAACTTTTCTTTCAAGAAAGACATCATTAGGGAAGATTTGCAAAACGCCGCCCAAATGTTCACACAAAGAAAGGCGGTGTAACATTTATTCTCACTGTTGCCAACACCATGTTGTGGAGAAGTTGTATATTTTGTTGTGAAAGCAAAAATACTTTTTAGGGCCTTCCAGAAGAGGACATTCTTCCAATCACAATGCACTGCATAGCTGCCCAATTATGCAACACCTTGCTTTTCAGCGTGATAAGCTTTGTAAAAATCTGCAACAATAATGTACATTATGTGAAAAATAATGTGTTTTTTTAACCTTAAACCTCATAAACACATTGCATTACACCAAATACACAAAATGTTTTAGTGTATTTGGTATTTTTAGCAACATCATATGACCCCTTTAACTGTTTTTAGTCTAGTAGTAAAACTTAATTCCTTTTAGGAACTGCAGGTCCTAGCCATTGAAAACTATAAACTATAAATAATAATTATTTATATGGATATGCGTCTAAGTAATAAGCTTACACAACCTTATAAATTTAATATTACTTACTATATTATTGTTTACTATTGCTCCACTAGGTCTGAAATATATATTGTACATTGTACTGGAACACACTAAAAACATGATCTAGATTAGAACATGATGCATTGCTGTGTCTATGTCATAATTAAATAATAAAACAATTTTGGAGAAAGTGGCTGTAGGTGTGTTTACATACAGCTGTATTTTGTTTTGTTTTTGTTTTGTTAGACATGGTTTCTAGAGAGGAAGGCATTAAAATAAAATCTATAAAATAAACTGTTACAAGTATCTGATGATCACTAGTCTAGTGATTGTTTGTTATTGTTGTCATCGTTCAGGCTGTATTTCAGTTTTAATTTATGTTTGTTTGTCCCAAAAACAGCTAACCCTGGGTTACTACATAAACATATAGCAACTAACTGATGACAAGTATTAACCCTTCTACTAAGCAATGTAAGTCTCTAGAAATGTTTAGCAGAATGGTTGTCAAGCAACATGTCGACATTGAAAACAGGTGTGTGTTTATAGAGTTTTGAGCCATGGCTTCAAATGAAGCTCAGCCAATCTTATTCAAACACCAGACATATCAATTTTAGATCACCATGTCTATGATTGCGAAAAATGGACTGTTGATACTTTCCCTAAAAGAAGACATCCCACAAAGATCACTCTAAAAACGCAAAGTACAATCTTGAAAGAGGTGAGAAATTTGTTTTGATCATTGTAACATTTTAAATGTTGGTGGGTTTTTTTTCAGTTTTTTTTTTTTTCATTCTTCTTCTCTTTCTTTGATTATTTAATTATTTAAAGCTGCTATATGTAACAGTGCCTTTCTTAGAAGCAAAAGGCCACTGCACACCAACTCCATACCAAATATAAACCATGGTGGAGGGAGCATCATGGTTTAGCTCTATTTTACTGCCTCAGGGCCTGGACATCAAATAATTAATTAAAATGAGTATTTTACAGGAAAATACTCTGATGGTTCTAAATGGATAAAAACATGAAACATTTGTTTGAGATTGTGCTGCTAAAGGCGGATCTACAATATTACTAAATTCACGGGTTTACCTACTTTCTCCACTCTGCACTGTGAATGATTACTAAATGTTTTCAATTAAAAAAAATTACAATAAGTATATTTAAAAAATAACAATTATATTAAAAATAAAATATTAAAATGATTATAAAATATATTAAAATTATAATAAAATGATATTATACATGATTTAAAGTAATCTGAAGACTCTGGATTAAAACACTTGATTCATGCAGATAACTTTTAGGATGATTAGATGTTTCAAATATTGCCAGTACTTAATTCAGTACTGTTTCAAATTAATGATAAAGTTATCAAACACATCTCACTCGATTGTTTTTTTTTTTTTTTTTTTTTTAAGATCAGGCTATTCTTATATACTGCTATATTGAAAGGAGAAAAAAAGTAAATGGCCCAGATGCACAAAACAATTTACTACACACTACAAGTATCCAGTTTTAGGAATTAGTTCTCTCAAGTGCTTCTCTGCTGGCTGCTTCGGTAACACTTTAGATTAGGAAAAACTATTTACTAATTTTTTTAGAGATAAATAATGTACTGGTGCTATTTGTGATTTTTTTTCTTCTTCTTCTTTTTCTTTCTTTTTTACTGTACTAAAGCATAAAATTACCATAATAGGTTTGCAGATATTTCGAAATCATAGTTAAGTTTACTTAATTGTTTCTCTGAAAATTAGTGCTACAGTCAGTTATTCAACTTTTAAATATGCATTCCATGTCAGAATGTCTGTTTTTGTTATGTGTGTGTAATTTCACCCATGGCCACCCCAGGTTTCTCAGTGGCATTGGAGGTATGGAAAGCCAGCTAACTGGGTCAGAGAAACCAGATTATACACAACCTAAAAAGCCTCCACATCCATCTAAAAATCAATGCTCCAAAGATAAACAACAATATTTTTATTTGAACTAGAACCCATATCAAAAGTGATATATTTCTAAAGGTGACTGGACCTGTAGACAAAGTATGATGTCACAAACTCTTATTTTTGTGCTCTGCATTTAATCCATCCAAGTTCACACACACAGCAGTGAGTAATGAACACACACTCAGAGTGGTGGGCAATCATTTTGCTGCACCACTCAAGAAACAATTGTGGATTCAGTGTTTTGTTCAAGTAGTAATAATTCAGTTCTTTTTTTCATGAATGACAATATATGTATTTTTTATATCAATAATAATGATATCAAGAGTAATTTATACATTCTGTAAAAGATTACTCAGGGGTAGGGGGCCATCTATCCTCAGTAGTAGCATCTGAAAAGTTTTACATTTTGAGCTTAGACAGAAAATTAAGCAAATATTTCTAAATCTTTCCTTTGATAACACACTGAGATCATTATGCAGATACTAAACTACATTTGTATTCCTAGGATGAGGTGTTTGAAGACATGGCAAAAACAAGCACCTCCAAAATCTTAATAAATAGCCCATTTAACATCCCAGCTTTATAAACTGCAAAATGAATATTTGCCCAAAGGCCACAAAGCAATGACATGTTTATTTGTTGTAAACAATGATTCTGGCAGCTTTTTGCAAAACTATACTTTTCGCAGGCCTTGCTATAAGCTCTTAGCAACAAGTTAAGAAACTGACAACAGAGTGACAGAGACTATAGCAAACATACCATGATGCCTGTCTCTTCAGATTATTCTCACACACCCCAGTGGTCAAGGGGTTAGAGTTAAGCCCTAAAGATCACTATTACATCTATTAAATCTATTAAATATATCTACATATCCTTCCAATCTACTGAAGCTCCAATGATATTTCATAAACGGTATACTTACTGGTATATATGTCTGTTGCAGATTGTTTGATGGTAAAGACAGGATGGAAATTAATATGCCATTAAAAATGGGAACACATTACAGATGATGACATTTACTTCTCTAGGGACTAAAACTGAATGACAGATGGAGGAGAGACAATTCAGAGATTTTAGACTTTTATTTACATTTAATTACAGTGTTTACTTCTGCGGGCAATGCATGGAGTGTATTTGTTCAATTTAAAACTATTCCAATTGCACAAATAGATTGTCACTGGATTACTGTATATGTGATGTAAAATAGTGGAATTGCAAAGAAAAGCATAAATACTAAAGATATGCTTAATGTTTAATTGACTGAATGTCAAAATGTAGACAATATTTCAGAACTGTATCACCTGTTGTTGTTGTTTTGATAAACAAACAATCTGTGATCTAGGTTGGTCAACATGTTATACATTTTATGGATTTTATTTTCATGCATTATACTTGTATTATTATTATTAATATTTATTTTTATTTTTATTTATTTTTTTAATAGCAAATTTCAAACACACATCAAGTAAAGTGTGTGCTAGAGGGCTCAGACTTTGTATAAATGTGGCTCAAGGGTATCCCTGTGCACCTCTGCAAATTAATCATTCTGACACGTTCACGACCCTTCTAATAAGACAGGGGCCACAGAGCACCCCCCATCATCCCAGCCTATACCGCCTCGCTCCTTCTTTGTTTGGCCCCTATCCCAGGAGATTGGAGAGCTGAAGTGGGGGAGGACATGGGACAGAGGACTGGTGTGTGTTGGGAAAATGGGGGATACAGACCGCAAGTGACACCCTCATTCAGAATGCTCCTGGGGGACAGGGCCAGGCACAAGACTCCTAGCATATTTTAGGCAGCACAGCCCCCTATGCTCAACAAAAGCATGTCCCGCATGCTCCCTAAAATAATGAAGGTATTTAGCTAGTGTACTAAAAGTGTACTAAAAGTGTCTATTGCATACATTAACCAAGCACAATAATAATATATACACATAAGTGCAGATATGAGATTGCTTACGATCATTCTCATGAATGTATGTAGGGAGACAATGGAGCCACCAGAATCAAGAAACAGTGATTAAAGTGCAATCTTACTGTTGCACAAAACGAGAAACTATGCCATATTAATAATAAAAATAATGATAAAAATACCTGTCAAGAAATTGTTTATACTTCTCTAGTACATCTATTATAAGACTGTTTTCTTATTATTATTATTATTATTATTATTATTATTATTATTATTATTATTATTATTGTATAGTTTCTCATTTTGTGCAACAGTAGGATTGCACCTTAATTTATTGAGATTTGTCAAAAAAAAAAAAAAAAAAAAATATATATATATATATATATATATATATATATATATATATATATATATATATATATATATATATATATGAAAATTAAAGATTACCTAAACCTACTAAAAATGTTTTGCAATAAAACTTGTTTTAGAGACTTACCATTACCTACCATCCTGTCTTTTAACTTTTGGGTAAGGCTTAGCCAAGTCTAGTCAATTTAAGTCTGTACGGTGCTTTTCACTATGAACATTACTATGTTGCCAAATATGTCGCCATACAAAGATTCAAAGATTTATCATTTATAACATTTACATATACATGTGGAAAATGTAAATACTAAGGCAATTAAATAACTTTAAAGCTGTCACATTTGTATGTGTTTCTCGATTTCAGTTTCCATTCCAAAAACAAACATCTGATCCATAACATTTTTTTTTTTTCAGTTCCCCTTTGGCTCACAGATCATTGTTGTGGCCCAATTTTAAATGGCAATCTGTTCAAATAAATAATTCATGAAATGAATTAATTTATATTCATGTTTGCTGACATTATTTTTCATTTTGGCACTGAAAATGAGATGACTGACAATGAAAAAGTGGGCATCTTCTGACCTCCGTGCTCCTAATTTTCTCTTTGTATATCCCATATGTGATGGCGCATATTTTGTTGATATTACTCAACAGATATGTTCAGCATTGTTGAATTACCCTATATATATATATATATATATAGAAGCTTCTTTGAGTGTAGAAAGTTCATCATTTAATGAGGCAAGCATTGTTCAGTTTATGATTGGTTGTTTGTTGCTAAACAACTGGCTGTTACATTCTAACACATCGTTCAAACTGTAAAGCTCTAGCACCACAATAGAGTGTAACAGTGCCCATCCTCTTTTTTAGTGGCCTTAGTTCTGGAAGTATTTTTCCTATTTTATTTTTTACATAAGGTTTTTTAAAGCGTCTGTGTTTTACGCCATTTACAGATTAGCTACAAGAACGAGATACATGCCATGAACCAAATCAATCAGAGATGATTAACCTCATTATAAACTTTGATTTGGAACAAAAAAATATTAAAATTAGGAAATGTAATGAGGGAAATAACTTAAATCTCTTGAAACATTGCAAAATACATATTATATATTGAAAACAAGAAAAAATATTAAACCATTGATTTAAAGATTGAAACATTATATTTTGTGTTTATTACAAAATATACATATTATGCATATAGAAATATTTAAGACCCTATTTGAAATATTTGAGACCCTAGTGAAACTGACTCTACATAATTTGCTTTGCTTAAAGGGAGTGAGGGATTGAAACATTGCTTTACTAGAGTAACCTGGGCTCATAATGGCTGATAAGGGTAAGGCAGCTGGGTTTTTGCACTTGATTACATTACTATTTTGTATTAATTTACAAATTAAGTAATGATCTTGATCCAAGAAAAAAAAAAAAAACAAGCAAACTGAGTGACAGACAAAGTGTGAGACAATTCCAATGTAGATTTCAGATACAGCTTAAATTATTATTATTATTATTATTATTATTATTATTATTATTATTTTAATTTAACTCCATATTTATACATTTTCCTGCAATATCTTGCAATTCATGGATACTCTTGGTGGACTATGATTGCTGGCTGCAAATTACCAGACAAATACTGTATATTCTTCACCTCAACAATCCCAAAACAACAGAAATGAAATGATCACAAAATTAGTCGGACTGAGGGAAATAAGGGATAGATACAGTAAGAGACTGAACTGAGATTATACTCACAACAGTACATATATAACTTTATAGAAAATCCTTACAAAACAGAAATTTAATATTTTCAGGTTAAATTGTTCACTTATATTTACATGTTTGACATAAAGTGTTATACTTATATGTTTGAGATGCAATTTTATTTGTTACATGTGATGACTTCAGTTAGGCCTACCTGCTTATCTGGGTCTGGAATTGATCCAGAATGGGAGGAGAAGCATTGAACCGTGGGAAGAGGAAAGAGAACGAGAGAAAGAAAGAGGCATTCTTAAGAGAGCAGTGAAATTGTACCCAGGCTATAATGGACGTCCGTTCCATTGAAATTTTATTAGCCAAAAAATTTCTAGAACACTTCTGTTATTTAATTACTTCACTTTTATTTCATGTTGACAAAACGTGACAGAAAAACATGAGTTTGCTTTCCCCCTTTATTTTAATCCTCTTTCACTCTCTTAGATGAACAGAAAAGAATGAGAGTAGTCTAAGACACAGGTGTTCACACAGTGAATTAATACTAAAAAACTTCCCACACACACTTCCCATTGATCACTAGATGGTCGGACAACCGTCTTGTCTTTTTAGCATTCTCTATTCTGTTTATGGTTCCTGCACCTTCAGGAAATTACCCTTTTATAGGGTCAACACAATAAAAGACCTTTGGGTTTTTTTTCTAGCTGGGAGTGGTTAGTGGGTTGGTGCTTGTGAATGTGTATATGTGTGTATGTGACTTTGTGTGTGAGAGAGAAAGAGACATTTTAGGAGGGGGAAGCAGTGCTTGTAGTGTTGTTTAATCTCCTACCCATCCTGTTTGACATTTTAGGTGGGGGTAGTAGTGTTTAATCTACTAGTTATCTTTTGCGGCCAAAGAAAAAGACCTGAAGAGGTTAATTGGCTCCTCATCCAATATATCACATTGATGTGAACTCTCTGACCCTTCTTGTCAATAGGAGGCCTTTTCCTCTCTGACTTGATGAACGTGTGTTTCTATGGGAGTGCAGTGCAGAGTATAATTTTTGAGGAACAAAAAGAGAAATTATGTCAAATTATATATCTCAAATAATTAGACCTCTCATAACAATAAAGTTCCTACATTTTGTATTTCAACTGACTTCTCCTAGCATTTAGCACAGTTTGGTGGTTAAGTTAAACAAGTCAAGTAAGGTGGGTCATTGTGTGGGAGGGAGGTGAGGGTGTAAACTGACAAATTACTGACAAAAAACAAAAACCACAGGCTGTTATGAAAGCACACTGACAAGGGAGGAAGGTCTGGTCTACATATATAGACTGGTGACAAATGAGTTCTTATAGTTGATTTTCTATTCTAGCCCGTAAACACACAGAGCCAAATTCAGAACAGAGGCAGAACAAAACATACCATTGCAATGTCCAAACATAATGTCCACCTTTAAATCTAACAACCAAAATATAAGATGGTAAGTGATATAAGTGACAGTTTTGTTTTTGTGGAATTACATTAAATGTCACAAGCAGTTGCTTTTATTAGCCAGGACTGACTGCTTGTGTGATAAAGAACAAAATGGAAGACGATCATGGATGCAGTGATGGGAGAAGGAAAATGAAAAAAAACAATGATTAATGAAAATAATAAAAATAAAAAATAAAAAGTAAAAGTAAAGATAAACTAAATTAAAACTGCAAATAAACAACATTGTAAAAAAAAAACAGAGTAATTTTTTATTTTTTATTGTAATCAATTTTACCTTTAAAATTGATATTATATATAGTGCAAAACAAGTATTTTTCATTGATACGATAAGTTGATTATTTTAAGCGATTAAAATAAATGAAAGACATTTTAGAATACATTCTTCTCCTTTCATAAGTCAAGCCGAAAGGAATTTAAAAGACTATCTAGTAGTTCCAATTGAAATGTACTTGGATTCATCAGTAGCTCAAAAAAAAAAGAATATATTAAATGAGAGCCCAATGAATAAACTCAAACTAGTATTTAAAAAAGGGATGTATCTTAGAAAGAACATAAATGTGACTAATTACATGAAACTTCTCTATCACCTTGAAATGTTTCACAGTTTGAAGTTCTTTTCAACAACTGAGGGAAATTATCCATTGTTTCTTTAATTATGCATATTAAAAGTCATGCAGAAATGATATTCAAACTCAAACTAAACAGTTTTAATATTGTACAAAACAAACTTAAGATAATCACTGAGCCATCAAATGCTGTTTTGGCTAGTCAAGACAACTCGATCATGAAAAATGTACCTTTTATCCCATGATGTAGTGACACTTCTTGTCAGGACACAGTCAAGTAAATCTAGTTTGTTAGCATTAAATAAGTGAAACTACTGTAAAAGCATTATGCGTGGGAAACTGTATTAGCATTTTTTATGAGGTAATTATTTAAATACTGTGCTGTGAACTAGTGCATGTGTGGGTGAGCATAAAAGTACTTTTTTATAATACACACATACTTCTAATACTGGACTGAGCTGCGATTAAACCGTAACAGCTCTTTAGTCAAACACAAACACAGCTGCTAGCATTTAAAACAAGAAATGAGAACTGTGTGGAAATAAATGGTCATCAGGACACTTCTAGTGTCTAGTTTATCATAATCCACTGACAGATTTAAATTTAATTTAATAAATTTATTTATTTATTTTTATTTCATAGAAATAAATAAATAAATAAATAAATAAATAAATAAATAAATAAATAAATAAATGATGTTAAATACATACGTAAATACACTCATTGAACCATGTGATGGTCAAAATGACTTTTTTATGCGATTCTCATACTGCACCGCTACAACAATAATCTACAAAAACAAAACAAAAAAGCCATTTTTAAAAGCCATCCATGAGCTTTGCAGCCGTTAAATGATAATTTATGTGATTCGCCACTTGAATGTAAAGCGCGTCCATTATGCCAGTGGGAACGTGGGCTGTGTGACAATCAACGCAGAGGTTAGTTAGGGGAACACAAACCTATCTTTGTTCACTCTGGTCAGAAAAAAAAAAAAAAGGATTATTTGCTCGGCTTTTCATCTGCCTTGTGCGGAATACATTATGTGTGTAAATGTTGTTGAACCCCGGCTATTCTCAACGAATAGGTCACACACTCCCCTCGACCCAAACTCCTCCATGGGCTTTGTGTCCACACTAAAGTGAAAAAAAAAAAAAAAAAAACCGGCCTATGCCTATAAACTTAACATTTAAAAGCGAGTGCACTCGTAAGGCACTGCTGCTGCTTTAGGGAAACAATAGTGTGTTGGACACTTTTTCTCGCAAAGACTAACGGCAACAGACTGCTTGTGCAAGACGGCTCTTTGGCAACTGCTTTAATGCTCATCATTTATAATACCAATCTCTATTAATCATCTGAAATACTGCTAGTTATTTTTAACATAATATAATGTACTCGGAAGCAACATGGAGGGTATCTGCCATATTTATTTACATTGCCCTTATAAATTTATTACACGTAAAGGGGCACGGGCGCAACCAAGTAAAAGTAGCTTTCAAAATCTAAGTAGGTAGTGAGAGCTGATAGGTGTTTTTTTTTTTTTTTTTTTTTTTTTTGTAGGCTAATAAATATAGCCGGTGTGTGTGTGTGTGCGTGCGTAGCATTAAAGTGCTGACATTTATGATCAACCTGATGCAATTGTCACTTTAATAAATAAACGTAAATTTTCAACTAAACGTTTAAAAGAAGTGTAACTGTTTTAAAGGGTGCAGTGATCATGTAAAGTGTTCTAGACTATAAGCTTAAGCATAACTTCTTAAACAACAAAACAAATGTGAAAAAGTTTTGTAACTTACGCTCTGAAGCCATTGTGATGACAGACTCGGTAGTGGCGTGATACTCATCGGCGTCCATGAAATCCTCTAGAGAGGATGCGTCCCCCTGGAAGTCGTGATGGTCCAGAAGCTGCTGCAGCGGAGGTGCTTTGGGAAGAAGCTGATTTACCACCTCTCTGCTGATGTTAGGCGCTTGTTTTAAGCGCAGTTTGCTAAGGATTTGTGATTTGATTGTTTCCAGCCGTAAGACTTTACTCTGTTCTCTCCAAACGCACGCGGAACACTGATGAGAGTCCACATCCTCCAGATCAAAGAGAGAGACTCCAGCATCCGAGGACATCTCACTAAGTGGAGCCTGAAAGAAGCTCGGCTCATCGCTTCCGGACAGTCCCAAAGAAATAAGAACCGTTAAGCACAATAAAAAGTTATACCTTTTCATGATGTTAAATGGTAAGTACCAAAGATTTTCCTCTTGGCTTTGCAAGAAATCGTGGTTCTGATCTTGATAATATTTTTTCGAGCAACAAATTATCTAAAAAAAATTAAGACGTTTTAGCAGAATACATATTCCATTTTAAACGGGCAAAGCGACGGGAATAATCGAATTATTTTATAGAACGTTCTTTTTTGCATTTCAGTTTGTGTTTTAAGTCCTTTTATCAGCTAACTGCTTTACTGTCGGAAAATATTTAGCATGTCTTTTTCAACTGTAGAAATGCGTCTATAAAGCCCCTTTATATATCACTGCTGCCTAGTGGCGTAATCCGTCTCTATTGGCTATTTCAACAAAAGGCTCACAGGTTTGTCACTAAATCTAGAGAGAGAGAGAGAGAGAGAGAGAGAGAGAGAGAGAGAGAGAGAGAGAGAGAGAGAGAGAGAGAGAGAGATTTTTTGTTTATATTCTGACCTTCCGCACCACACAATGGAAGTTAGCTATAGACATAAGTGGACGTAACTTTACATTGCAGCTTGTATATCTTATAGGTTACTTAAAGTCTAATTTCATCAATATGTTAGAGCGCTGTTTGCCGGTTAGATCCTTGTTTTTAGAATATATAGTAGGCATCACTTTCTCTGAAATTATTATGTAGCCTAAATAAATATCTAAGCATTTCTTTAGTAAGTTGCCTTTTTGAATTGGTCATTAATATGATCACCTACTTTTACACGGATTTTCCTTATGCTCACCTAAATATGAGAGAGCATACGAATATCAAGCTTTAATAATGAAAACAGAGAGAACTATACCGGCCTTTTGGACAAATCATCGTTTGATGTGGGAACAGACGTTTGGCGAAGGCTTTAAGACCAAGCAGAATCCCCTGTTAGCAGATGCCCCTTTTCACCGCCCGCGTTTTGACAACAAATAACTTTTGGTAAACGCACAGAACTTGTTATTTCAATTATTATTCAAGAGCTCAACAGCAAGCCATGCATTAGCGCCACTGTCCGCTTGTAGTCATGCGTACTTACTGGGTCCAAACGCTCTATCTATTGTTGCATTACATTTTTGTTATTTTGCACCTGCGTTAAGGAGTATGAACAATTTTATGGTTTACCTTTGTGCGCCCTCTAGAGGGAAAACCCTGAATTGGAGCGTTACCTTGTTTCTGTACAAAGTATCATGTGTATAAACTGCTAATAAGACATGTCTCTTGCAGTTCTTCCAAAGGCTGTTTAGAGCACTGATGTCTGTGAACGTCTAAAGAGCAATCTTTATTAAACTTAAGAAATATTTATTGAATTGAGAAATTTAAATCATGCAGATCTGGGCCCGGTTCCCCAAAACGATCAACAATGATTTTATGTTGTGGACTAGGGCTGTAGCGATTGGATATTTAATCGAGTATTCTACCAAAAATTACATTGATTAATCAAGTAATCAGATAAAATGTGTTTTATCTTAATTAAAGTGCAATATTAATTATGCAAGAGAAAATAAGACTCCTGGGTCTCTTAAAATGAACAACTAAGTTTCCTTTATTAAAAAAAAAAAAAACATTTTTATTTTTTAAATGCATAGAATGCAATGCACACATCAAAAATAAACTTTAATTATTACCCATTTTTTCTCTGTCTGTACTTGTACTGTGAACAATGACAATAAAGTTGGCAGATTAATTAACTGCATTTAAATGCCATTCAGTTGGTGTTTTAAATAAAGCATTTTCTGAGATGCACATTAAACACACAAAACATTAATTTAATTAATCTTTTAATTATTGAAAATTAAGCAAACTTAACTTTTTGGTAAACAAGGGAGATTTAGTAGTAGTAGTAGGATATGTACATTCTGCTGAACAACAGTAATACATACCTGGCAAATACTTTTCTTTAAACTAAACCAGACTTTTATTTTGATGGGTTGACGTACCTTTACAGTTCTGTGTATGTGATGTGACGCTAGTTTTACTCGAATCAAATGGTCAAATGCTCATGAAGTTACTGTCAGAGCAGTTCTGGAGATGTTGTTCATGTGTTCACCTCCTTATTTAGTCAGACAGCAGATGCTGAAATCACCATGAGTGTCACGCGCGCTTCAGTGTGTGTTAATAAAGGAAGACGCGCTTCTGCTCCATTCATTAACAGAGACACACAGAACATGCAGGATTCATATTTAAATAGACTGTTCCGGCTTAATATTTACAGATATTAGTCCATATCGTGATTTGATGTAAGTGCAATGCGTTAAACTGTAAATTCAGTTTTCATGACTGGATTCCGCGATTCCCTCCGCGTTTTCTGCATCGCGGAAATCATAGGGCCGTAGTTGTGGTATGCGCTGTCTATCTTGCAATGGACACACGCCACGACGTTCTCTTTATGTTTGCCCGCGCCCTCAAATCAAAACACTGCTGGCTCCTTGCAGTATGCAATTTCGGATGCAGTGCTTGTGTCTCCTTCCGCTTTGTGGGTGACGTAAACGCGTTGTCACATAAAAAATAATTGCGAAAGACCCTGATGTGAGATTTAAAATAAATTAAAAGAGGCTTTTAATAATAATCCCAATTCTACCCCTTAGCCCTTCCCCTTTGCCCTACCCCTCCTTTTTGCGCGTTCACATGAAGGGGTAGGGTTGTCTTGATTCTCTTTTGGTTGGAGGGGTAGGGGTAAGTGGAAGGGCCAGATAGCCCTTCAAACAAAGATTTTTCGGGACCACACTTCAAACGAAGGGGTATAAATTTTCTCGGCACAAGGCTGCTACAGCAAACAAAAAGACACATAAATGTAAGCTTTTTTGGCATAAATAAAGATTTTAACAAAAAGTAATAATTTGTTTTATGTTATATTCAATTGTGAGTTCATATTAATGGTCATTTTGCTCAAAGAAATGTTTGCAAAAAATTGCTTATATTTGATAAAATCATATCATTACAGACTGCACGATAGTGCCACAGCATATGTCTGATCAGGGAGATAACTGGCGTAGACACTGATGGGGGCTAATCCCTCCAATAATTAAAAATCGCTAAACCATTTTCTCAAATATTGCCTATTCGAGAGAGAGAGAGAGAGAGAGAGAGAGAGAGAATTGGAAGTTGCGTGTATTCGCGTCTGTGGGTTTATCTTTTTAGAGTGAGTTTACGTAAAAACAGCGATTGTATCCTCTCGTCACTGGAAAATATAATGTAGCGATTCAGTATTTAAACTGTATTTAATAAAAGTCATGGGGCAGTGTTGACAAGTTTATTTTCTCCTGGATTTGTGAGCTGCACGATTTCCGACATGTGTGTTTGTCAGTAAGCAGCTCATTAATACAGAACGATGATTAAAGGCTCTAATGCACACCAGCACACCAGTATTTGTGTGTATTGTTAGAGCTAGACGACGAATGATGATGTGTGGCGGCATAGTAGTGGTGTCCCAATCCTTAGGGGAATATTTTAAGGGGAATGGGAAGGGGTATAAAATAGTATTGGGATTGGGCCTTAGTCCATCTCAATTTTTTTATTCGGCAAAACTTAAGCCCTTTTGACATTTTGGCTGACATGGCTATATTAAAAAAAATGTGCCTCCCAAGACAACTCATTATAGAGCTGCTGGACCTTCTCAGACCTGCACTTGCCAGGCTAACATGACAGAATTTTGCTTTAAGCCCTGAATGCCAACTGCTTGCTGCGCTAAGGTTTTTCTGCTACAGAGAGTTTCTTTGTGGTCGTGGGAGACGACTATAGCCAAAACAAGACCTCGGTGTGGAGGTGCGTCAGTGTCACCAACTGGGGCGTCGGACTGGAGGTAAAACCAGTACTGATTACCAGGGCCTCAAAGGAAGAGAGGGCCCTTGAAAAGTCTGGAATATATATTTTTCAAGAGGGGGGGGGGGGATTTTGTGCAGCGCCCCTGGTCACCAACACCCTTCTGCGCCATGCCGGGGATTGCATCCGGCTGATGGCAACACGTCAGGAGGTCCAGGAGGTGCACCAGGGCTGTCTTGGGCCTGGTGGATGGCACACTCATCCCTATTGCCAATCCATCAGTGAATGATCAGGTTTATATATCGCGAAAGGGATATAAACATGCAGGTTATAGTGGACCTGGGTTTCTTGCGGTTTCTTGCGTTCCCTCTAGTTTCAAGTTTCTTTTTTCCTGTTTGTTTGCTTCTGGACTGATTTTTGGTTATGACCTCTTGCCTGTTTGGATTCTGAATTTTGGATTACCCAATAAACACACTGCAATTGGATCTCTCGTTTCCTGTGATATATATCGTTACAAGTTCTTACTAGAACCAGGAAGTATGACCATATTGGCCCGGTCCTGTCAACACTGCACTGGCTTCCTATCAAACATTGTATTGATTTTAAAATATTTCTTATTACTTATAAAGCCCTGAATGGTTTAGAACCTCAGTATTTGAACGAGCTCCTGTTCCATTATAATCCTCCATGTCCGCTGGGTTCTCAAAATTCAGGAGGCAATTTGATAAAACCTAGAATATCAAAATCAACTGCGGGCGGCAGATCCTTTTTCCTATAATACTTTGGAATAACATACCTAACATTGTTTGGGAGGCAGACACACTCTTTGCAGTTTAAATATAGACTAAAGACCCATCTCTTTATCTGGCTTACACATAACACAATAATATGCCTTTAATATACAAATCCGTTAAAGGATTTTTAGGCTGCATTAATTAGTTATACTGGAACAGGGAACACTTCTCATAACACCCAATGTACTTGCTACATCATAAGAAGAATGGCATTTTTGCTAATATTAGTATTTCTTTCTCTTATACCAAGGTCCCCGTAGATACAGTCTGTATCCAGATCAGAGGGTCACTGCAGTCACTCGGATCCAGTACGTATCAAGACCAGATGGTGGATTGGCACCTAGAAAGGACCTTTACAGCCCTGAAATACATTGGAGACCAGAACAAGACCACAGGAAACAGATGATTCTTCTGCACAATCTGACATTGTGGAAGCCTGGAATTGAACTGCTGGTTTCGTCTGGTCAGAGGAGAACTGGCCCCCCAACTAAGCCTGGTTTACCCCAAGGTTTTTTTCTTCATTCTGTCACCGATGGAGTTTTGGCTCCTTGCCGCTGTCACCTCTGGCTTGCTTAGTTGGGGTTACTTCATCTACAGCGATATTGTTGACTTGATTGCAAATGAATGCACAGACACTATTTAAGTTCAAAGATGAACGGCCTTTACCTGTCATTTTTTTATTATTGACACACTGTTTCCTTATGAACATAGTTCAGTTGCTTTGACGCAATGTATTTTGTTTAAAGCGCTATATACAGTACAGACCAAAAGTATGGACACACCTTCTCATTCAAAGAGTTTTCTTTATTTTCATGACTATGAAAATTGTAGAGTCACACTGAAGTCATGAAAATAAAGAAAACTCTTTGAATGAGAAGGTCTGTCCAAACTTTTGGTACATACTGTAAATAAAGGTGACTTGACTTGACTTGACATGGACTACTTTGAAGATGTTTTTATTACCTGTCTGGACATGGACAGTATACCGTACACACACTTTCAATGGAGGGACAGAAAGCTCTCGGACTAAATCTAAAATATCTTAAACTGTGTTCCGAAGATGAACAGAGGTCTTACGGGTTTGGAACAACATGAGGGTAAGTCATTAATGAGATAATTTTCATTTTTCAATCAATCAATCACCTTTATTTATATAGTGCTTTAAACAAAATACATTGCGCCAAAGCACTGAACAACATTCATTTGGAAAACAGTGTCTCAATAATGCAAAATGATAGTTAAAGGCAGTTCATCATTGAATTTAGTTATGTCATCTCTGTTCAGTTGAAATAGTGTCTGTTTTAATTTGCAATCAAGTCAATGATATCGCTGTAGATGAAGTGACCCCAACTAAGCAAGCCAGAGGCGACAGCGGCAAGGAACCGAAACTCCATCGGTGATAGAATGGAGAAAAAAACCTTGGGAGAAACCAGGCTCAGTTGGGGGGCCAGTTCTCCTCTGACCAGACGAAACCAGTAGTTCAATTCCAGGCTGCAGCAAAGTCAGATTGTGCAGAAGAATCATCTGTTTCCTGTGGTCTTGTCCTGGTGGTCCTCTGAGACAAGGTCTTTACAGGGCATCTGTATCTGGGGCTCTAGTTGTCCTGGTCTCCGCTGTCTTTCAGGGATGTAGAGGTCCTTTCTAGGTGCTGATCCACCATCTGGTCTGGATACGTACTGGATCCGGGTGACTGCAGTGACCCTCTGATCTGGACACAGACTGGATCTGGTGGCCACGGTGACCTCGGAACAAGAGAGAAACAGACAAATATTAGCGTAGATGCCATTCTTCTAATGATGTAGAAAGTACGGTGTTATGTGAAGTGTTCCGGTTCCAGTTTACCTAATTAATGCAGCCTAAAAATCCTTTAACGGATTTAGATATTAAAAGCATATTAGTATGTTATGTGTATGCCAAGTTAAAGAGATGGGTCTTTAATCTAGATTTAAACTGCAAGAGTGTGTCTGCCTCCCGAACAATGTTAGGTAGGTTATTCCAGAGTTTAGGCGCCAAATAGGAAAAGGATCTGCCGCCCGCAGTTGATTTTGATATTCTAGGTATTATCAAATTGCCTGAGTTTTGAGAACGTAGCGGACGTAGAGGAGTATAATGTAAAAGGAGCTCATTCAAATACTGAGGTGCTAAACCATTCAGGGCTTTATAAGTAATAAGCAATATTTTAAAATCTATACGATGTTTGATAGGGAGCCAGTGCAGTGTGGACAGGACCGGGCTAATATGGTCATACTTCCTGGTTCTAGTAAGAACTCTTGCTGCTGCATTTTGGACTAGCTGTAGTTTGTTTACCAAGCGTGCAGAACAACCACCCAATAAAGCATTACAATAGTCTAACCTTGAAGTCATAAATGCATGGATTAACATTTCTGCATTTGACATTGAGAGCATAGGCCGTAATTTAGATATATTTTTGAGATGGAAAAATGCAGTTTTACAAATGCTAGAAACGTGGCTTTCTAAGGAAAGATTGCGATCAAGTATCACACCTAGGTTCCTAACTGATGACGAAGAATTGACAGAGCAACCATCAAGTCTTAGACAGTGTTCTAGGTTATTACAAGTAGAGTTTTTAGGCCCTATGATTAACACCTCTGTTTTTTCTGAATTTAGCAGTAAGAAATTACTCGTCATCCAATTTTTTATATTGACTATGCATTCCATTAGTTTTTCAAATTGGTGTGTTTCACCGGGCTGCGAGGAAATATAGAGCTGCGTATCATCAGCATAACAGTGAAAGCTAACACCATGTTTCCTGATGATATCTCCCAAGGGTAACATATAAAGCGTGAAGAGTAGCGGCCCTAGAACTGAGCCTTGAGGTACTCCATACTGCACTTGTGATCGATATGATACATCTTCATTCACTGCTACGAACTGATGGCGGTCATATAAGTACGATTTAAACCATGCTAATGCACTTCCACTGATGCCAACAAAGTGTTCAAGTCTATGCAAAAGAATGTTGTGGTCAATTGTGTCAAACGCAGCACTAAGATCCAATAAAACTAATAGAGAGATACACCCACGATCAGATGATAAGAGCAGATCATTTGTAACTCTAAGGAGAGCAGTTTCAGTACTATGATATGGTCTAAATCCTGACTGGAAATCCTCACATATACCATTTTTCTCTAAGAAGGAATATAATTGTGAGGATACCACCTTTTCTAGTATCTTGGACAGAAAAGGGAGATTCGAGATTGGTCTATAATTAACTAGTTCTCTGGGGTCAAGTTGTGGCTTTTTTATGAGAGGCTTAATAACAGCCAGTTTGAAGGTTTTGGGGACATATCCTAATGACAATGAGGAATTAATAATAGTCAGAAGAGGACCTATGACTTCTGGAAGCACCTCTTTTAAGAGCTTAGATGGTATAGGGTCTAACATACATGTTGTAAGTTTAGATGATTTAACAAGTTTATACAATTCTTCCTCTCCTATAGTAGAGAATGAGTGGAACTGTTCCTCAGGGGGTCTATAGTGCACTGTCTGATGCGAAACTGTAGCTGACGGCTGAATGGTTGCAATTTTATCTCTAATAGTATCGATTTTAGAAGTAAAGTAGTTCATAAAGTCATTACTGCTGTGGTGTTGGGAAATGTCAACACTTGTTGAGGCTTTATTTTTCGTTAATTTAGCCACTGTATTGAATAAATACCTGGGGTTATGTTTGTTTTCTTCTAAAAGAGAAGAAAAGTAATCAGATCTAGCAGTTTTTAATGCTTTTCTGTAGGATATGCTACTTTCCCGCCAAGCAATACGAAATACCTCTAGTTTTGTTTTCCTCCAGCTGCGCTCCATTTTTCGGGCTGCTCTCTTTAGGGTGCGAGTATGCTCATTATACCATGGTGTCAAACTGTTTTCCTTAACCTTTCTTAAGCGTAAAGGAGCAACTGTATTTAAAGTGCTAGAAAAGAGAGAGTCCATAGTTTCTGTTACATCATCAAGTTGTTCTGAGGTTTTGGATATGCTAAGGAATTCGGATACAACAGGAAGATAACTTAAAAAGCAGTCTTTTGTGGTAGAAGTGATGGTTCTTCGATACTTGTAACAAGAAGTAGAATTTACAATTTTGGCTATATGAAGTTTACACAGAACTAAATAATGATCTGAGATATCATCACTTGGCTGAATAATTTCAACACTATCAACATCAATTCCATGTGACAGTATTAAATCTAGAGTATGATTTCGACAATGAGTAGGTCCTGAAACGTGTTGTCTAACACCAATAGAGTTCAGAATGTCTATAAATGCTGATCCCAATGCATCTTTTTCATTATCGACATGGATATTAAAATCACCAACTATTAAGACTTTATCTGCAGCCAGAACTAACTCGGATGTAAAATCACCAAACTCTTTAATAAAGTCTGTATGGTGCCCTGGTGGCCTGTATACAGTAGCCAGTACAAACATAACAGGGGATTTATCA
>NC_068388.1:26877637-26898777 GCF_023724105.1 Carassius gibelio | reverse complement strand
CTTTTTCACATTTGTTTTGTTGTTTAAGAAGTTATGCTTAAGCTTATAGTCTAGAACACTTTACATGATCACTGCACCCTTTAAAACAGTTACACTTCTTTTAAACGTTTAGTTGAAAATTTACGTTTATTTATTAAAGTGACAATTGCATCAGGTTGATCATAAATGTCAGCACTTTAATGCTACGCACGCACACACACACACACCGGCTATATTTATTAGCCTACAAAAAAAAAAAAAAAAAAAAAAAAAACACCTATCAGCTCTCACTACCTACTTAGATTTTGAAAGCTACTTTTACTTGGTTGCGCCCGTGCCCCTTTACGTGTAATAAATTTATAAGGGCAATGTAAATAAATATGGCAGATACCCTCCATGTTGCTTCCGAGTACATTATATTATGTTAAAAATAACTAGCAGTATTTCAGATGATTAATAGAGATTGGTATTATAAATGATGAGCATTAAAGCAGTTGCCAAAGAGCCGTCTTGCACAAGCAGTCTGTTGCCGTTAGTCTTTGCGAGAAAAAGTGTCCAACACACTATTGTTTCCCTAAAGCAGCAGCAGTGCCTTACGAGTGCACTCGCTTTTAAATGTTAAGTTTATAGGCATAGGCCGGTTTTTTTTTTTTTTTTTTTCACTTTAGTGTGGACACAAAGCCCATGGAGGAGTTTGGGTCGAGGGGAGTGTGTGACCTATTCGTTGAGAATAGCCGGGGTTCAACAACATTTACACACATAATGTATTCCGCACAAGGCAGATGAAAAGCCGAGCAAATAATCCTTTTTTTTTTTTTTCTGACCAGAGTGAACAAAGATAGGTTTGTGTTCCCCTAACTAACCTCTGCGTTGATTGTCACACAGCCCACGTTCCCACTGGCATAATGGACGCGCTTTACATTCAAGTGGCGAATCACATAAATTATCATTTAACGGCTGCAAAGCTCATGGATGGCTTTTAAAAATGGCTTTTTTGTTTTGTTTTTGTAGATTATTGTTGTAGCGGTGCAGTATGAGAATCGCATAAAAAAGTCATTTTGACCATCACATGGTTCAATGAGTGTATTTACGTATGTATTTAACATCATTTATTTATTTATTTATTTATTTATTTATTTATTTATTTATTTATTTATTTCTATGAAATAAAAATAAATAAATAAATTTATTAAATTAAATTTAAATCTGTCAGTGGATTATGATAAACTAGACACTAGAAGTGTCCTGATGACCATTTATTTCCACACAGTTCTCATTTCTTGTTTTAAATGCTAGCAGCTGTGTTTGTGTTTGACTAAAGAGCTGTTACGGTTTAATCGCAGCTCAGTCCAGTATTAGAAGTATGTGTGTATTATAAAAAAGTACTTTTATGCTCACCCACACATGCACTAGTTCACAGCACAGTATTTAAATAATTACCTCATAAAAAATGCTAATACAGTTTCCCACGCATAATGCTTTTACAGTAGTTTCACTTATTTAATGCTAACAAACTAGATTTACTTGACTGTGTCCTGACAAGAAGTGTCACTACATCATGGGATAAAAGGTACATTTTTCATGATCGAGTTGTCTTGACTAGCCAAAACAGCATTTGATGGCTCAGTGATTATCTTAAGTTTGTTTTGTACAATATTAAAACTGTTTAGTTTGAGTTTGAATATCATTTCTGCATGACTTTTAATATGCATAATTAAAGAAACAATGGATAATTTCCCTCAGT
The DNA here is from genome assembly GCF_023724105.1 of Carassius gibelio. Lineage (NCBI taxonomy): Eukaryota > Metazoa > Chordata > Actinopteri > Cypriniformes > Cyprinidae > Carassius > Carassius gibelio. The sequence continues at coordinate 26,897,054 of NC_068388.1, read as the reverse complement.
TGTTGAAAAGAACTTCAAACTGTGAAACATTTCAAGGTGATAGAGAAGTTTCATGTAATTAGTCACATTTATGTTCTTTCTAAGATACATCCCTTTTTTAAATACTAGTTTGAGTTTATTCATTGGGCTCTCATTTAATATATTCTTTTTTTTTTGAGCTACTGATGAATCCAAGTACATTTCAATTGGAACTACTAGATAGTCTTTTAAATTCCTTTCGGCTTGACTTATGAAAGGAGAAGAATGTATTCTAAAATGTCTTTCATTTATTTTAATCGCTTAAAATAATCAACTTATCGTATCAATGAAAAATACTTGTTTTGCACTATATATAATATCAATTTTAAAGGTAAAATTGATTACAATAAAAAATAAAAAATTACTCTGTTTTTTTTTTACAATGTTGTTTATTTGCAGTTTTAATTTAGTTTATCTTTACTTTTACTTTTTATTTTTTATTTTTATTATTTTCATTAATCATTGTTTTTTTTCATTTTCCTTCTCCCATCACTGCATCCATGATCGTCTTCCATTTTGTTCTTTATCACACAAGCAGTCAGTCCTGGCTAATAAAAGCAACTGCTTGTGACATTTAATGTAATTCCACAAAAACAAAACTGTCACTTATATCACTTACCATCTTATATTTTGGTTGTTAGATTTAAAGGTGGACATTATGTTTGGACATTGCAATGGTATGTTTTGTTCTGCCTCTGTTCTGAATTTGGCTCTGTGTGTTTACGGGCTAGAATAGAAAATCAACTATAAGAACTCATTTGTCACCAGTCTATATATGTAGACCAGACCTTCCTCCCTTGTCAGTGTGCTTTCATAACAGCCTGTGGTTTTTGTTTTTTGTCAGTAATTTGTCAGTTTACACCCTCACCTCCCTCCCACACAATGACCCACCTTACTTGACTTGTTTAACTTAACCACCAAACTGTGCTAAATGCTAGGAGAAGTCAGTTGAAATACAAAATGTAGGAACTTTATTGTTATGAGAGGTCTAATTATTTGAGATATATAATTTGACATAATTTCTCTTTTTGTTCCTCAAAAATTATACTCTGCACTGCACTCCCATAGAAACACACGTTCATCAAGTCAGAGAGGAAAAGGCCTCCTATTGACAAGAAGGGTCAGAGAGTTCACATCAATGTGATATATTGGATGAGGAGCCAATTAACCTCTTCAGGTCTTTTTCTTTGGCCGCAAAAGATAACTAGTAGATTAAACACTACTACCCCCACCTAAAATGTCAAACAGGATGGGTAGGAGATTAAACAACACTACAAGCACTGCTTCCCCCTCCTAAAATGTCTCTTTCTCTCTCACACACAAAGTCACATACACACATATACACATTCACAAGCACCAACCCACTAACCACTCCCAGCTAGAAAAAAAACCCAAAGGTCTTTTATTGTGTTGACCCTATAAAAGGGTAATTTCCTGAAGGTGCAGGAACCATAAACAGAATAGAGAATGCTAAAAAGACAAGACGGTTGTCCGACCATCTAGTGATCAATGGGAAGTGTGTGTGGGAAGTTTTTTAGTATTAATTCACTGTGTGAACACCTGTGTCTTAGACTACTCTCATTCTTTTCTGTTCATCTAAGAGAGTGAAAGAGGATTAAAATAAAGGGGGAAAGCAAACTCATGTTTTTCTGTCACGTTTTGTCAACATGAAATAAAAGTGAAGTAATTAAATAACAGAAGTGTTCTAGAAATTTTTTGGCTAATAAAATTTCAATGGAACGGACGTCCATTATAGCCTGGGTACAATTTCACTGCTCTCTTAAGAATGCCTCTTTCTTTCTCTCGTTCTCTTTCCTCTTCCCACGGTTCAATGCTTCTCCTCCCATTCTGGATCAATTCCAGACCCAGATAAGCAGGTAGGCCTAACTGAAGTCATCACATGTAACAAATAAAATTGCATCTCAAACATATAAGTATAACACTTTATGTCAAACATGTAAATATAAGTGAACAATTTAACCTGAAAATATTAAATTTCTGTTTTGTAAGGATTTTCTATAAAGTTATATATGTACTGTTGTGAGTATAATCTCAGTTCAGTCTCTTACTGTATCTATCCCTTATTTCCCTCAGTCCGACTAATTTTGTGATCATTTCATTTCTGTTGTTTTGGGATTGTTGAGGTGAAGAATATACAGTATTTGTCTGGTAATTTGCAGCCAGCAATCATAGTCCACCAAGAGTATCCATGAATTGCAAGATATTGCAGGAAAATGTATAAATATGGAGTTAAATTAAAATAATAATAATAATAATAATAATAATAATAATAATAATAATTTAAGCTGTATCTGAAATCTACATTGGAATTGTCTCACACTTTGTCTGTCACTCAGTTTGCTTGTTTTTTTTTTTTTTCTTGGATCAAGATCATTACTTAATTTGTAAATTAATACAAAATAGTAATGTAATCAAGTGCAAAAACCCAGCTGCCTTACCCTTATCAGCCATTATGAGCCCAGGTTACTCTAGTAAAGCAATGTTTCAATCCCTCACTCCCTTTAAGCAAAGCAAATTATGTAGAGTCAGTTTCACTAGGGTCTCAAATATTTCAAATAGGGTCTTAAATATTTCTATATGCATAATATGTATATTTTGTAATAAACACAAAATATAATGTTTCAATCTTTAAATCAATGGTTTAATATTTTTTCTTGTTTTCAATATATAATATGTATTTTGCAATGTTTCAAGAGATTTAAGTTATTTCCCTCATTACATTTCCTAATTTTAATATTTTTTTGTTCCAAATCAAAGTTTATAATGAGGTTAATCATCTCTGATTGATTTGGTTCATGGCATGTATCTCGTTCTTGTAGCTAATCTGTAAATGGCGTAAAACACAGACGCTTTAAAAAACCTTATGTAAAAAATAAAATAGGAAAAATACTTCCAGAACTAAGGCCACTAAAAAAGAGGATGGGCACTGTTACACTCTATTGTGGTGCTAGAGCTTTACAGTTTGAACGATGTGTTAGAATGTAACAGCCAGTTGTTTAGCAACAAACAACCAATCATAAACTGAACAATGCTTGCCTCATTAAATGATGAACTTTCTACACTCAAAGAAGCTTCTATATATATATATATATATATAGGGTAATTCAACAATGCTGAACATATCTGTTGAGTAATATCAACAAAATATGCGCCATCACATATGGGATATACAAAGAGAAAATTAGGAGCACGGAGGTCAGAAGATGCCCACTTTTTCATTGTCAGTCATCTCATTTTCAGTGCCAAAATGAAAAATAATGTCAGCAAACATGAATATAAATTAATTCATTTCATGAATTATTTATTTGAACAGATTGCCATTTAAAATTGGGCCACAACAATGATCTGTGAGCCAAAGGGGAACTGAAAAAAAAAAAATGTTATGGATCAGATGTTTGTTTTTGGAATGGAAACTGAAATCGAGAAACACATACAAATGTGACAGCTTTAAAGTTATTTAATTGCCTTAGTATTTACATTTTCCACATGTATATGTAAATGTTATAAATGATAAATCTTTGAATCTTTGTATGGCGACATATTTGGCAACATAGTAATGTTCATAGTGAAAAGCACCGTACAGACTTAAATTGACTAGACTTGGCTAAGCCTTACCCAAAAGTTAAAAGACAGGATGGTAGGTAATGGTAAGTCTCTAAAACAAGTTTTATTGCAAAACATTTTTAGTAGGTTTAGGTAATCTTTAATTTTCATATATATATATATATATATATATATATATATATATATATATATATATATATATATATATATATATATATTTTTTTTTTTTTTTTTTTTGACAAATCTCAATAAATTAAGGTGCAATCCTACTGTTGCACAAAATGAGAAACTATACAATAATAATAATAATAATAATAATAATAATAATAATAATAATAATAATAATAAGAAAACAGTCTTATAATAGATGTACTAGAGAAGTATAAACAATTTCTTGACAGGTATTTTTATCATTATTTTTATTATTAATATGGCATAGTTTCTCGTTTTGTGCAACAGTAAGATTGCACTTTAATCACTGTTTCTTGATTCTGGTGGCTCCATTGTCTCCCTACATACATTCATGAGAATGATCGTAAGCAATCTCATATCTGCACTTATGTGTATATATTATTATTGTGCTTGGTTAATGTATGCAATAGACACTTTTAGTACACTTTTAGTACACTAGCTAAATACCTTCATTATTTTAGGGAGCATGCGGGACATGCTTTTGTTGAGCATAGGGGGCTGTGCTGCCTAAAATATGCTAGGAGTCTTGTGCCTGGCCCTGTCCCCCAGGAGCATTCTGAATGAGGGTGTCACTTGCGGTCTGTATCCCCCATTTTCCCAACACACACCAGTCCTCTGTCCCATGTCCTCCCCCACTTCAGCTCTCCAATCTCCTGGGATAGGGGCCAAACAAAGAAGGAGCGAGGCGGTATAGGCTGGGATGATGGGGGGTGCTCTGTGGCCCCTGTCTTATTAGAAGGGTCGTGAACGTGTCAGAATGATTAATTTGCAGAGGTGCACAGGGATACCCTTGAGCCACATTTATACAAAGTCTGAGCCCTCTAGCACACACTTTACTTGATGTGTGTTTGAAATTTGCTATTAAAAAAATAAATAAAAATAAAAATAAATATTAATAATAATAATACAAGTATAATGCATGAAAATAAAATCCATAAAATGTATAACATGTTGACCAACCTAGATCACAGATTGTTTGTTTATCAAAACAACAACAACAGGTGATACAGTTCTGAAATATTGTCTACATTTTGACATTCAGTCAATTAAACATTAAGCATATCTTTAGTATTTATGCTTTTCTTTGCAATTCCACTATTTTACATCACATATACAGTAATCCAGTGACAATCTATTTGTGCAATTGGAATAGTTTTAAATTGAACAAATACACTCCATGCATTGCCCGCAGAAGTAAACACTGTAATTAAATGTAAATAAAAGTCTAAAATCTCTGAATTGTCTCTCCTCCATCTGTCATTCAGTTTTAGTCCCTAGAGAAGTAAATGTCATCATCTGTAATGTGTTCCCATTTTTAATGGCATATTAATTTCCATCCTGTCTTTACCATCAAACAATCTGCAACAGACATATATACCAGTAAGTATACCGTTTATGAAATATCATTGGAGCTTCAGTAGATTGGAAGGATATGTAGATATATTTAATAGATTTAATAGATGTAATAGTGATCTTTAGGGCTTAACTCTAACCCCTTGACCACTGGGGTGTGTGAGAATAATCTGAAGAGACAGGCATCATGGTATGTTTGCTATAGTCTCTGTCACTCTGTTGTCAGTTTCTTAACTTGTTGCTAAGAGCTTATAGCAAGGCCTGCGAAAAGTATAGTTTTGCAAAAAGCTGCCAGAATCATTGTTTACAACAAATAAACATGTCATTGCTTTGTGGCCTTTGGGCAAATATTCATTTTGCAGTTTATAAAGCTGGGATGTTAAATGGGCTATTTATTAAGATTTTGGAGGTGCTTGTTTTTGCCATGTCTTCAAACACCTCATCCTAGGAATACAAATGTAGTTTAGTATCTGCATAATGATCTCAGTGTGTTATCAAAGGAAAGATTTAGAAATATTTGCTTAATTTTCTGTCTAAGCTCAAAATGTAAAACTTTTCAGATGCTACTACTGAGGATAGATGGCCCCCTACCCCTGAGTAATCTTTTACAGAATGTATAAATTACTCTTGATATCATTATTATTGATATAAAAAATACATATATTGTCATTCATGAAAAAAAGAACTGAATTATTACTACTTGAACAAAACACTGAATCCACAATTGTTTCTTGAGTGGTGCAGCAAAATGATTGCCCACCACTCTGAGTGTGTGTTCATTACTCACTGCTGTGTGTGTGAACTTGGATGGATTAAATGCAGAGCACAAAAATAAGAGTTTGTGACATCATACTTTGTCTACAGGTCCAGTCACCTTTAGAAATATATCACTTTTGATATGGGTTCTAGTTCAAATAAAAATATTGTTGTTTATCTTTGGAGCATTGATTTTTAGATGGATGTGGAGGCTTTTTAGGTTGTGTATAATCTGGTTTCTCTGACCCAGTTAGCTGGCTTTCCATACCTCCAATGCCACTGAGAAACCTGGGGTGGCCATGGGTGAAATTACACACACATAACAAAAACAGACATTCTGACATGGAATGCATATTTAAAAGTTGAATAACTGACTGTAGCACTAATTTTCAGAGAAACAATTAAGTAAACTTAACTATGATTTCGAAATATCTGCAAACCTATTATGGTAATTTTATGCTTTAGTACAGTAAAAAAGAAAGAAAAAGAAGAAGAAGAAAAAAAATCACAAATAGCACCAGTACATTATTTATCTCTAAAAAAATTAGTAAATAGTTTTTCCTAATCTAAAGTGTTACCGAAGCAGCCAGCAGAGAAGCACTTGAGAGAACTAATTCCTAAAACTGGATACTTGTAGTGTGTAGTAAATTGTTTTGTGCATCTGGGCCATTTACTTTTTTTCTCCTTTCAATATAGCAGTATATAAGAATAGCCTGATCTTAAAAAAAAAAAAAAAAAAAAAACAATCGAGTGAGATGTGTTTGATAACTTTATCATTAATTTGAAACAGTACTGAATTAAGTACTGGCAATATTTGAAACATCTAATCATCCTAAAAGTTATCTGCATGAATCAAGTGTTTTAATCCAGAGTCTTCAGATTACTTTAAATCATGTATAATATCATTTTATTATAATTTTAATATATTTTATAATCATTTTAATATTTTATTTTTAATATAATTGTTATTTTTTAAATATACTTATTGTAATTTTTTTTAATTGAAAACATTTAGTAATCATTCACAGTGCAGAGTGGAGAAAGTAGGTAAACCCGTGAATTTAGTAATATTGTAGATCCGCCTTTAGCAGCACAATCTCAAACAAATGTTTCATGTTTTTATCCATTTAGAACCATCAGAGTATTTTCCTGTAAAATACTCATTTTAATTAATTATTTGATGTCCAGGCCCTGAGGCAGTAAAATAGAGCTAAACCATGATGCTCCCTCCACCATGGTTTATATTTGGTATGGAGTTGGTGTGCAGTGGCCTTTTGCTTCTAAGAAAGGCACTGTTACATATAGCAGCTTTAAATAATTAAATAATCAAAGAAAGAGAAGAAGAATGAAAAAAAAAAAAACTGAAAAAAAACCCACCAACATTTAAAATGTTACAATGATCAAAACAAATTTCTCACCTCTTTCAAGATTGTACTTTGCGTTTTTAGAGTGATCTTTGTGGGATGTCTTCTTTTAGGGAAAGTATCAACAGTCCATTTTTCGCAATCATAGACATGGTGATCTAAAATTGATATGTCTGGTGTTTGAATAAGATTGGCTGAGCTTCATTTGAAGCCATGGCTCAAAACTCTATAAACACACACCTGTTTTCAATGTCGACATGTTGCTTGACAACCATTCTGCTAAACATTTCTAGAGACTTACATTGCTTAGTAGAAGGGTTAATACTTGTCATCAGTTAGTTGCTATATGTTTATGTAGTAACCCAGGGTTAGCTGTTTTTGGGACAAACAAACATAAATTAAAACTGAAATACAGCCTGAACGATGACAACAATAACAAACAATCACTAGACTAGTGATCATCAGATACTTGTAACAGTTTATTTTATAGATTTTATTTTAATGCCTTCCTCTCTAGAAACCATGTCTAACAAAACAAAAACAAAACAAAATACAGCTGTATGTAAACACACCTACAGCCACTTTCTCCAAAATTGTTTTATTATTTAATTATGACATAGACACAGCAATGCATCATGTTCTAATCTAGATCATGTTTTTAGTGTGTTCCAGTACAATGTACAATATATATTTCAGACCTAGTGGAGCAATAGTAAACAATAATATAGTAAGTAATATTAAATTTATAAGGTTGTGTAAGCTTATTACTTAGACGCATATCCATATAAATAATTATTATTTATAGTTTATAGTTTTCAATGGCTAGGACCTGCAGTTCCTAAAAGGAATTAAGTTTTACTACTAGACTAAAAACAGTTAAAGGGGTCATATGATGTTGCTAAAAATACCAAATACACTAAAACATTTTGTGTATTTGGTGTAATGCAATGTGTTTATGAGGTTTAAGGTTAAAAAAACACATTATTTTTCACATAATGTACATTATTGTTGCAGATTTTTACAAAGCTTATCACGCTGAAAAGCAAGGTGTTGCATAATTGGGCAGCTATGCAGTGCATTGTGATTGGAAGAATGTCCTCTTCTGGAAGGCCCTAAAAAGTATTTTTGCTTTCACAACAAAATATACAACTTCTCCACAACATGGTGTTGGCAACAGTGAGAATAAATGTTACACCGCCTTTCTTTGTGTGAACATTTGGGCGGCGTTTTGCAAATCTTCCCTAATGATGTCTTTCTTGAAAGAAAAGTTTAGTCAGTAACCAGGATTCGTGTGCTTTTATTTAAAAGGCAGAATACCTGTGTGACCCACAGTTCCATGCTCATTTACAATTGGTTAAGTTTTATCTGGAATGCATCACCTGCTAAAGTGTTTGAATTTTGCAGTCAGATGGATTGCAAGCTTGAATAAAATCTTCAATGACTCTTGAATGCTTTTCAGATGACTTCTACACATGTAATTTTGAATAGCTATCAGATCAGTGAAAACGCATGATGTGCCCATAGTGTAAACAGACCAATAGTTATTGAATAAATTTAAAATTACCTTACAGTACACTGTAAAACCGAACAGTGAAATTAATCAAATGAAATTAGTTAATTGCACTCAAATAATAACGAAAGTTAATTGGACTTAATTTAAATAAGTTCTGTTAACTCAAAAATTTGTTGTAGTGAGGTGAACTTAAAATGATTGTGTTTTATAGTTCCCAGCATGCTTTGTATCAGAAAACAAGGAAAATAAATTTAGAAATTAAGTGTTATTTTGTGTGTTTTTACACAAGATTAACATAGAGGGACATAAGTTAATACATAAAAGTTGTGTTATATTAGATTTTACAAAGGTTTATGTTATGTTGGATTTGTAGTGTTACCGTTGTGGTGAAGAGTAGAGCCTGTGGTTAGACTGAGGATGGACAGCAAAAGCCTAATTTTGAGTGTATTTCCCACATTATAGGAGTTGAAAAATAGATAAAATTATGATTGAATTACTCCCTAATTATAAGTTCAGAAATATAATTGTTTAAGATAACTCAGATAATTTAAGGCAACTGGAACTAAATTTTTTAAGTTTATGTAAACTTAAAACATTTAAAAACATCACTTAAATGTTTCTCTGTAATCTGTTACAAAATATTTTTTGAGTTCTGTGAACTTATCAGGGTTTACAGTGTATGAAAAATTTTCATATTGGAAGCTTAATGTACCTTTTTAAATAATAATAATAATAAAAAAATGATGTATGTATGTAAACATGGAGGGTTTCATGTTTTGCACTACAGTAAGTGCTGTAATAATTAAAAAAAATAAGTGATTCGTTTTTATACATATGCTTACATGCAAACATACTTTTAAAAACTCAACTGAACAATTCATTCTCTAAATAGTAGATTTGTCAGTTTCAAAACACTATCCATTGATGACACCTGCTGGTCAAAACTGTGTAAATGCAATGAGAACTCGGCCTAAATATGTACTAGGGCTGTATGGAGTATTGAGACATGTAATATATATATATATATATATATATATATATATATATATATATATATATATATATATATATATATATATAAACAAAATAAAAACATTTATTGAAAAAGATACAAGAATCACTGTACATAGGACAATGACACCTTAGTCCCAGTTGGCACATTGGGAACACATTTAAAACACTTATCCTTGGTTAGAACCGTCATCAGCTGCTTTGTCAAATTTTCCTGACTCTTATCTACGGTCTAAAATGTCTTCCCTTTCAAGTGTGATCTTCTTCAATAAATGTCTCTATTTTTTCATATTACATGGCTGGATGCTTTCTGTACAACTATTTGTGCACCTTTAACAAACCAAACATTTTCATGAAAATGTAATTATTACTATTAAAACTGAACTTATTAATTGTATTATAAATTATAATATCAGCCCGAGATTAGTTAAAACTATATATTATGCATTAGTTTATGGATTTATGCATTGAACCATCAAAATTTTTAAATGTTTCAAAACATGCCACCTTTTTTATTTAGAGCAATTATATTAATACCTTGTGTAGTTTATCACTAAACCATCCCGGTGTTAAAACATTCCAAACAATTAAAATTTTTATTAAAATCACAAGACATTTCGGTGTATATCCAAACACCTTCACCAGGAACTAACTCTGGCAAATATATCCACAAAAGTGACACAATCAACAGACCTATAGAGGTCATATAACTACTAGATTGAATGTGTGACACATGTCAGAGTAGATGGTGTTACTGCTCATGATGGTGCCACTCCTACTCTCCAGACGGAGCACCCCGATCTCTCCTTGCAGCATCATTGCAGTGTTTCCAGCACAGCATCAAAGGCATGGGACAGGTGATGTCTCAAACCCGCTTCCCAAGGTCAAGGTCAAGTCAAGTGAATTTACCTTTATTTATACAGTGCTTTTAACAAAACGGATTGTGTCAAAGTACTTTACAGTATTAGATTGGGAAAATAGTGCGTACACTCAATTTTCAGTTCAAGGCTTTTATTATATGCATGGGGGAAAAGCTGACTTGACTGTTAGCTCAGCTTAAATACAGATCTTCAGCCAAACATATTTTGCAAATTGAAAATGATTCTGGGGAATTATATTTATTCCCTAACAATAATGTTTTTACAAATTTCCTTTCTCTCTTTATGAAAACTCCTCGCTGGTCAGTGTTTTTTTTGTTGTTGTTTTTTTTTTCTTTTTGTTTTTTTGCTAAAATAAATGCCCCTACTATTTCATTGAAACAAAAGCAGGACTTATAGCAAACCCTTCAGCTTAAAAATCAATTTCTAAGGCTATCTTAGCATTTCAGGCCAGCAAGTCCACAGGGCCTACAATTTGCCTATTTAATTTTATAAGACATTTTCTGCAAAATTTTCTCCTTATTGTATTGTTTGAACACCGTCTCTAAAGGCACTTTGCCAAATTCCCTTACTGAAGCTTTGAATAGACTTTTACTGAAAATGAACAAAAATCAAACAAAAAAAAATAGTTCAGGTCATCTGTAGTTATTATGGGGTTAGATTTTACTTTGTAAGATTTGTAGGTGTTAAACGAATGAAATAAAGATATGTTTCGATATAATGGTGTATTTACATAGTTAAGTATTTGTGTGTCTTAAAGGACTTTGTGTAAGCTATTTAATTTAGGATTCTGTTAAAGAGTTTTTCTATGATCTCGGTTAGGTGTTGGACCATAATAATTGAGACACTATGTTTAACATGAAACAAGGGATGATTTATGAAATACCTGTATGCCTACTGTCATTATAGTTAATGATAAAGCATTCATAAATTGAGTTTGTATTAAATTAACAATGTTTTAATAAAATTGTATTGTCCGTTTTAAGCAGGTTTTACCCACTGCAGTGAAAAGTTGTAACAATATGCAGCTTGACCTCTCTTATGAGGGTAGGTTTGAATTCAGAAAAACAATCTGCCTAACTTTGTTAGGACTCAGTCTGTTTTATCCTTCTGAAATAATCTGACCCGTTTTCGGAAAAACTCTCTCTGATGGCACAGATGTAGCAACTATGCAAAGCCTCCTTTTCATGACAGCTGTCAACCCTTCATATACTGCTTGTCTTGCTTTCCACCAAGCTAGTGGGTCTTCTGTTCTTGAAATCAAGGTCTCTGCAAGATACCCTCTCATTTCGGCCATTGCAGTGGATGCTGGGTTTCTGATGCTGACTGCATCAGCCACTCTTTCATCAAAATCCTCCCAGATTGAAGACTGCTGTTCAGAAGGGACTGGAGGAGATGTGTGCTCAGCTTGAGTTTGCTCACCTGTACTGGACCAAACCCTTGCAGCAGCTGCACTTATGCATTTGGCTGCGTCATCTGCTGCAACAGCATCGTGAAAGTCAATTGCTGGACAATTTTTTTTTTTTTTTTTGCAATCCTCTTGCCATCAAAATGTTTTAATAAAAAGACAAAATAACTTAATTAGACCAAATATGTATATGAAAAGGAAATAAGCATAAACCAGGTGGGTTGAAATATGTCAAACACTTAAAGTATTTCACCAGTGGAAGCAGTTATATGTTCAATTAATTTACACATACCTTTCAGCACTGATTTCAACAGTGAAGAGCTTCAAAATCTCACACACATCTTTGATTATGTCCCACTCTTCAAGTGTCAGGGTTGGAAGGCTGGGGTTGATCAATGCAAGTGTTGTAATGATTGCCTCCTTCTGCAGCCAAAATCTTTTCAGCATGTAATAAGTGGAGTTCCACCTTGTTATTACACCCTGCTTAAGCTTCAGCTCTTCAAGGCCCATTTGTTTTTGTGTTGCTTTTAATCACTCTCTTGCAACATTGTTTCTGTGGACATATTCAGCAACATTCTTCACTTTTGCCAGTATCCCCCGAATGGGTTTCAATTAAGTTTAAAGTGTTGGCAAAGCATGGCCAGTGCTTCCATTCAGCTTTCCGGATAGCTGCTTTTATGTTGCTGGTATTGTCAGTCACACACAAACTTTGTTTGCAATTCCCCACTCATGACAGATCTTTTTAAGTTCAGCTGCCAGTTTGTCAGCAGTATGCCTCACTGTAAATGAGAAGCAGTCCAGAAGAAATGATGAAAGTGTAAAACTTTCATCAATGAAATGACAAGTGACTGCCATAAAACTAGTAGTTTTCCTTGATGTCCAGCAATCAGTGGTCAGACACATAGCTGAAGGTTTGCTGATTTTCACCATCACCTCTTCTTTAATTTTGCTGTAGAGCTGTGGTACCAGAGTGTTAGATATGGTCTTTCGGTTTGGTAAAACGTACTGTATGATGGATCAACTGCCTTCAATAATCTAAATCCTGTGTCATTAACAATTGAAAAAGGTTGTAAATCCAGTGCAATCATTTTGACCAACTCCTCATCAACTTTGCTTTGTCTGACAGGACCAGTTGGTGTTCTCACAAAGCTTGTTATTTGACTCTGTCTTGTCCTTTGGACACTGGTGCCAGTTCTATATATGGATGCAGAATAATTAGAAGCAGTATCAGAAGAGACTGCAGCTGTAGAAGCAGTACCTGAGGCTGATGTTGATTCTGTTGACTCCTCTTGTCTCACTTGCACAAGCAATGCAGTTGGATGCTTTGTTTGCAAGTGTCTTCTATAATTTGATGTTGATCCTCCTTGGCCTGACAAAATAATGCTACAAAGCTTGCATTTTGCTTTCTGGGGTCAAGCCTCATCAAAGTGAAGCCAAATATTGCTTCTTTTTCTGGAGGTCATTTTGTGTTGCTGCTCTTTGTACCTCTCAGCCTTGGTTGTTGTTTGTAACCTTTGCGATGCCTTTTGGATTGCCCTCGCTCTCACAGTTCTCAAATCTCAACCTCATTCTCGAGTAGAGTCGTTTGCATTGGTTTTCGGATCACCAGTACACTGAACTGAGAACCGCTTCTTTCGGACATGTCGGATTTGAGAACCGATGAGCTGATGATACTGCGCATGCGTAATTCAGCGAAAGCATGTTTGATATGAACTACCAAACCGAACAGTAATGTCATAGCACAGCAGCTGCAGCACCGCCCACCACAGGTGTCTGAACTCTATACCAGACAACTGATGCCATCGTGAGCGCAGTTGAAACAAGGATAATGGGCTAATCCAGCAAAACTTAAATTTACTTAATTACAAATAAACTGTAATGGGTTATACAGTACATAAGTGGAGCATAGTTTATGCACTGATGAAGACTAATTTATTGATGTCATAACTGTAAAGCATCCTAGTTTGCAGATCACTACCTGTATATGTGTTAATGCTTTAGGTACAAAAACCCAAATAGTAAGAAATTTATCAGATTATAATGATGTTTTAATTGACAGATGTTATGATCAGAAAAGGAAAACAACCGAACTTCCCATCACTAGTTTCTTCTATTGTCCCTTAAATTATTGTCCCTTTAATTTCATTTTTGCTCAGAGTCACTTGAATATCTATTTCTGAATTTCTAAGAGCTTGCTTAGCTAGCTTATCAACCACTTTATTAGCCTCCACTCCCACATAAGCAGGAACCCACAAAAATGTTATCAAGCTTACTTATTTATTCTTAACAAACTTACAAGAATCTCATATATAATGTCTTGCCTTGATGATTTTAGTCCACTTGTAAGACTAGGTAATGGTGCGTACGAATCAGAACAGATTACAACTAAGCTTGGTTTTACCTCCTCTATCCACTGGAGGGCTACCACCACAGCAATTAATTCTGTTGCATACATTCATACATAACCGTTATTCTCTTCTTAATACTAGTTTGAAATTGTGGAATATGCAGCAGCAGTTCTACCAGAGATAGGGTCTTTAGAACCATCACTGTAAATATTTGTAACCATGACTAATAAATCTGATCCAAATACTGCTGCATAGTAATGTTCTTAGGGGTAGCTTTCTCATTTTTATTTGTATTTCTATTTGAATGAAGTACAATGGGCATAGAGAAAACCATGGTGGAATTCTGGATACTATCACAGTTGGACTAACATCACAATCAGCAATACCAGCTACTTCTGCTTCCCTTTTAGCAATCCACCCAAAGCTTTTAATGTTTTTATTTCCATGATCCCAGCATTCTTCAATCAAGTCAAGTCAAGTCAAGTCAAGTCACCTTTATTTATATAACATTGCGTCAAAGGAAAACAGTGTGTTAATAATGCAAAATGACAGTTAAAGGCAGTTCATCACAGAAAATTCAGTGATGTCATCTCTGTTCAGTTCAAATAGTGTCTGTGCATTCATTTGCAATCAAGTCAACTATATATTCTATAGATATTCATCTATACAACACTGTAGATGAAGTGACCCCAACAAAGCAAGCCAGAGGCGACAGTGGCAAGGAACCAAAACTCCATCAGTGACAGAATGGAGAAAAAAAACCTTGGGAGAAACCAGGCTCAGTTGGGGGGCCAGTTCTCCTCTGACCAGACGAAACCAGCAGTTCAATTTAAGGCTGCAGCAAAGTCAGATTGTGCAGAAGAATCATCTGTTTCCTGTGGTCGTCTGAGACGAGGTCTTTACAGGGATCTCTATCTTGGGCTCTAGTTGTCCTGGTCTCCGCTGTCTTTCAGGGCTGTAGAGGTCCTTTCTAGGTGCTGATCCACCCTCTGGTCTGGATACGTACTGGATCCGGGTGACTGCAGTAACCCTCTGATCTGGATACAGACTGGATCTGGTGGCTACGGTGACCTCGGAATTAGAGAGAAACAGACTAAGGGGGAAGTTGTGGCCTTATGGTTAGAGGGTTGGACTCCCAATCGAAGGGTTGTGAGTTCTAGTCTCGGGCTGGACAGAATTGTGGGTGGGGGTAGTGCATGAACAGCTCTCTCTCCACCTTCAATACCACGACTTAGGTGCCCTTGAGCAAGGCATCGAACCCCCAACTGCTCCCTGGGTGCCGCAGCATAAATGGCTGCCCACTGCCCACTGCTCCGGGTGTGTGCTCACAGTGTGTGTGTGTGTGTGTGTGCGTGTGCGTGTGCGTGTGTGTGTTCACTGCTCTGTGTATGTGCGTTTCGGATGGGTTAAATGCAGAGCACAAATTCTGAGTATGGGTGACTATACTTGGCTGAATGTCACTTTACTCACTTCACTCACTCACTAATATTAGCGTAGATGCCATTCTTCTAATGATGTAGCAAGTAGATCGGGTGGTATGTGAAGTGTTCCCGGTTCCGGTTTACCTAATTAAAGCCAGCCTAAAAATCCTTTAACGGATTTGGATATTAAAAGCATATTAGTACGTTATGTGTAAGCCAAGTTAAAGAGATGGGTCTTTAATCTAGATTTAATCTGCAAGAGTGTGTCTGTCTCCCGAACAATGTTAGGTAGGATATTCCAGAGTTTAGGCTCCAAATAGGAAAAGGACCTGCCGCCCGCAGTTGATTTTGATATTCTAGGTATTATCAAATTGCCTAAGATTTTAGAATGCAGTGGATGAGGAGGATTATAATAGAACAGGAGCTCATTCAAATACTGAGATACTAAAACATTTAGGGCTTTATAAGTAATAAGCAATATTTTAAAATCTATAGGATGTTTGATAGGGAGCCAGTGCAGTGTTAACAGGACCGGGCTTATATGGTCATACTTCCTGATCTAGTAAGAACTCTTGCTGCTGTATTTTGGACTAGCTGTAATTGGTTTACTAAGCATGCAGAACAACCAACCAATAAAGCATTACAATAATCTACCTTTCAGGGTCATAAATGCATGAATTAACATTTATGCATTTGACATTGAGAGCATAGGCCGTAATTTAGATATATATTTTGAGATGGAAAAATGCAGTTTTACAAATGTTGGAAACGTGGATTTCTAAGGAAATATTGCTATTAAAAAGCACACCTAGGTTCCTAACTGATGATGAAGAATTGACAGAGTAGCCATCAAGACAGTGTTCTATGTTAATACATGCAAAGTTTTTAGGTCCTATAATTAACAGAATTCTGATTTGCTTTTGTATAAGCTTCAGAATTTAGCATTAAGAAATTACTTGTCATCCAGTTTTTTTATATCGACTATGCATTCCATTAGTTTTTTCAAATTGGTGTGTTTCACTGGGACGCGAAGAAATATAGAGCTGAGTATCATCAGCATAACAGTGAAAGCTAATCCAATTTGCTTTCCAAATCCAAAAGAATGTTGTTGTCAATTTTGTCAAAGGCAGCACTAAGATCCAATAGAACTAATAGAGAGATATAACCACGATCAGATGATAAAAGCAGGTCATTTGTAACTCTAAGGAGTGTATAAGTATAGTGTATTTGTCAAGATCTTGGTGGGGTCTTAGGATTTTTGTTGCCCTGGAGATCTTCCCTTTATCATGCCCTTTTGTTTGCTGTCTTGTGTAAGTCTGTAAGCGTTGTTTGAAGCTCTAATCTTCTCCTTGCTTTTCGAGTTTTCGAGTAACTCTAAGTAAGTCTAAATCCTGACTGGAAATCCTCACAGATAACATTTTTCTATAAGAAGGAATATAATTGTGAGGATATTACCTTTTCTAGTATCTTGGACAGAAAAGGGAGATTCAAGATCGGTCTATAATTACTAGTTATTTGGGGTCGAGTTGTGGTTTTTTGATGAGAGGCTTAATAACAGCCAGTTTGGAGGTTTTGGGGACATATCCTAATGACAATGAAGAATTAATAATAGTCAGAAGTGGATCTATGACTTCTGGAAGCACCTCTTTTAGGAGCTTAGATGGTATAGGGTCTAACATACATGTTGTTGGTTTAGATGATTTAACAAGTTTATACAATTCTTCCTCTCCTATAGTAGAGAATAAGAATATTTACTGAATAAGACTCTTTATGTTATTTTAAATTAACCCAATAATTCATTCTCATTTTATACCCAAGAAAGGTTTAAAGGAGCTTCCCCAACTTCTACCTGCATGGGTGATGTTTTAAATGCAACGCAACATATTCGTAGAGCTTGATTCTGCATTGTTTCAATCTTTTTCAGAGTAGTTTCAGATGAAAATCCATAAATAATACTTCCATAATCTAAACTTGGTCTGATTAATGTACAATCATTTATTTTCAAAGACAATCTATAAGCTCCCCATTCTACCCCAGATAAACATCTTAAAATATTTAATCCAGTTTTAAATTTATTGATCAGCTTTTAGCATGAGTTACAAATGTCAATCTAGATTCCATCCATACATCAAGATATTTAACTACTGAGACTTGCTCCAGCTCCTGGTTGTACAACTTTAACTTAATCTCTGGTACCTTTTTCCCTTTTGTAAAACAAATAACTTGCATTTTAGCCACAGATAATATGAAACTCCAATTATTTGCCCATACCTCCACACTATCTACAGCTTTTTGTAATCTTTGGGACACGCATGCACCTCTTTTCCATATTGCTTCGTCTTCTGTAAATAATGTCCTTCCAATGTCACTCTTAAAATGACTAAAAATATCATTAATCATAATATTAATAAATACTGGGCCACATACACTTCCTTTGTGAAGTTCCATTATCCATCATGTAAGCCTCAGAAGACTCTGGAAGGAAATCCATAATCTAGTTGTATAACATTCCTCCAATTCCCATGCATTTAAGTTTTGATGATGCTAAGAAGAAGTGGGGAATGATGGGATTTGTTGTCTTCTGCCCAACCGCTGGCGGCCATCAATCAGACGGAAAGTTAAAATCGTGGATCAGACGCGATCAGACTATGGATCAGGTGCGTCCTTCCGCGGATACGAATCAAAACAACTCCCCTGTCGAGTAAAACACAAGCGAGATCGGCATCTCTTTATAGTTGAAGTTTGTCATGAAGCTATTTCCGCATTTTCCCACAACACTGTTGTCATGTGGTTTCAACGTCAGTAAAGGCGGTAACAAAGGGTAACTAACACCACCGTGTCACTGTTTAGAATGGGAATTTTCTCATGATTTACAAGTAGTTGAAAACATTAGCGATATTGTTTGTAATCAGCTGGAAAAACAATATAAAACTAGCTTAGTAGTTTTTTTATATTATACTGCAAATATCTTACAAATTGTACCTTTTACTTTGAAACAGATCCTTGTGCAAATATGCCCCAAGGACAGGTTTCTGTCTGTCAATTTGAAAGATGCTTTCTTTGCCCTCGTCACAGAGTGTTCTTCAGATTGACATTCAAGGAGTGGCCTATCAGTACACAGGCCTACCATTTAGACTGTCCCTGATCCCCTTACACTTTTACAAAGTGCACAGATGTACATCTGGCTGGTACTAGCTGGATCAGAATGAGAACTCACGGGTCAGGGTCAGGTGTCCTTTTTGGGAACAGTTATAGACACAAAGACCTGTTCATGTCTTGGTCTGATTGGACAACATGACTGTGGTAGCCTATATTAATCAACAAGTTGGGCTCAGGTCACGTTCCCTTTACAGTATGACTCAGCTTCTCCTGTTTTGGGCACAGAGAAAACAATCTCGTCTCAATACGAGAGGTTCATGTGTCGGGTTAACTGAACCAGGCAGCGGATATGTTGTCTATAGGCAATGTTGCTCCAGGGGAATGGAGTCTACATCCTCAGTCAGTTCAGAATATTTGGACAATCTTTGGATAAGGCAGACGTGGACCTCTTTGCCTCCATATACAAATGCC